>NW_003298818.1:217209-219950 GCF_000151645.1 Tuber melanosporum | reverse complement strand
ATAGCATATTTTTTAGCATATTAAAGTTTTTATATAGGGATGTGTTCAGCATGTTTTACAAAATGACAATATATTTTTATTGTGTTTATAAATTTTTATTGTATATTTTTATAGTAGGGCTAGGTGTAGAATCATGAAATAGCACTCAAGCAAAGTATAAACCTCTGAACTCTAAAACGAAGAGTTTCTTTTTATATGATAGATAATAATACATTGCATATCTCTACTTGAATTCCCTTATTCCGTATTTTTCTATGATGAATGAACAACAATTATCCTATACAAATTCTCGCCAAATCCACGATACTAGCTATGATTCCGACAATACAACCTCCTCGGACTCGGACTCTACAGTTTCAGAAAGTCATACCTCATTCAGAATTAATGGTCGCTTTTTACTCTATGCTTTGAGCAATATTGGGGAATATATCAAGCATCGTTTTGATGTTGAAAGAATTCATATTTCAGCTCCCTCTGGTAAAGCATATGTTCCAGATCTTCTCTCTGCAAATATAAAAAAGTAGCGGTTCTAGGAGGTACTTTGTATACCTTGTACTTTGTTCCTCAAACCGTGCAAATGGTTGGAAACACGTGGCTACTTGCATAGTACAAGGTATGTAGCTATTACTGAACATGTCACTATGTTTGTATGGGTAGTTTCACATAGTGGTTTGAACTGTATAGTTCAAGAATGTTGCCACAAGAATAGAGACACTGTTAGCCCACTAGTATCCCGAAATCACGTGGAGAATGACTTCATTTTTGTATTTTTGTTATTATTTTTAATTATTGCTAACTGTGGGTAAACTAGCTACTTTAACATTGTTCTGGATGGTTTAGTTGCATTGGGCAATGAAGTCATTCTCCTTCCGTCTAGTGATTGTCAGTATCAACTGGAGCAGAGTGCGAAGTTTTACCCCTTTTTCAAGAATGTTTTTTGTGTAATAGATAGAACCTATATCTGTTAGGAATACAAGGATCCGATACCTAGAAGTCACCTTAGGTAGGGTAACCTTACCCAGAATCGGAATCTCTAGTCTCCAACACCCCCATCTGGCCCGCTTACAGGGCTCACACATTATTATACATATCAATCTCAGTTGCGTCCTGTGACTATAATACCACAGAATTGGAGGTATTAGAATAAAACCGTATACGTCGCTGCCGTTTGTCTGACTAGATCCTGTTTATAGAATATATGGGAGGGGACCCTCAGCGAGGTCTGGGAAGTAGAACGGAGTAAATCTGTCAAGTACTCAGAGAGTTACTATGCTTCAAGTATTTGATACCTTTAGTATAGGCCATAGGTAATGGAACATTTCTGTACAAAGAGATGGTACTGAATAGTAAAGAATCTCAGCAAGAGACCAATACATTCACACCCACCCTACAATGTCAGGAAGAATCTAGAACTCTGAAAAATACTACTATAGAAGTTATTAGACTTCACAGAATGTTGTAATCAGGTTTCAGAACACATTATAGTTACGAACTCAACTCCCAAGACTACAACAGTGATTGAAATCATGTTACCCAGAGCAATCAACGGTTGCCAACCAAGGGACTATTTGTGAATCTGGTGAAATAGCTTTCTGCGAATTAGTAGAAAGTCCTCCGGAAGACATCTATTGGTTAGGTAAGGAGTTATGGAGGTTTAAAGTCAGGCAACCAAAAAAAAGTTGTGATTATGACTACCTTCGCAGATGCAACCTGCAGACGAAACTAATCATTTCATCAATAACGAAGACAATCGGAGTCAACTCAGTTCAACTTGAGAACTATGCCACAAGTCTAAAGACTATAAAGATCGGATAACTACTATTGGAAACAGTATGGTTCTGAGTTAGTTATATCAAAATTTACAAATAGGATGTTGTAATTTTCAGGGTCTCCACGTATTCACATCTTTCAAGAATACCCGACGTTGCAAGTTATAATCAGAATGATACATAGTTGTATGATAAATAGATGTAGTCTGCGAACACTTAGACGCAGAATATAAATATCAATGTGCCTTCCAAGCTTTGGACATCATCAAGCAATGGAGCAGAGACCTTAACAATGTAATATTGTTTTACGATTCTAATTTACTTTGCCGAATTTACCTCGCTCTTAGTAGTTATAAACAAAAAGAGTGAACTTAAGCCTTCATAGACAATCTCCGTCTACAGAAACAAATTTTGATTGGCTTGGACAATTCTGAAGTCTATTAGATTGCCTCCGCCTAATAACATCTAAGTACTTGTTTTGACTGGGGATCTTCCCTCCTATCGTAACCGTAAGGGACAGATTACTCAAAATGTATTTGTCGCCTGTACTTTTAACATGTATTTTTACTTCTTGTCAGGTTGAGAAGGCTCTGCTCATGATGGCAGAGTTTTCAAAGATGTCATGACGAAAGGATTTACCATTTCTGAAGGAAAGTACTACCTTGGTGATGCTGAATATCCTCTGAATGACAAGTGCCTGACTGCATACGGTGGAATACAATATCATTTGCGTGAACATTACCAGGCTCGTAAAAAGTAAGTTGCAGAGTCTGATTTTCTTAACACATATATATCATAATTAGAATGATAGCAACTAATTACTTGATTGACAACTGCAGACCTAGTATGAAGGAAGACTTTTTTAATCTTCACCACTCTCAATTATATAATGTATTTGAATAAAGCCTTTGGCATTCGGAAGCGCCATTTTCCTGTCTTGTATAAACAGCTTGAGTATCTTAAAGCCCGGTC
>NW_003298818.1:205486-217059 GCF_000151645.1 Tuber melanosporum | reverse complement strand
GCAGCAACGGTCTACCAGCTCCCCCCCCGGACTATCCTGTCCACCCAGCTGCCTTCCAAGATATTATTCACAGATAATCTCCAGCGTAAGAATATTTAATTGATAGTCAAATTGAACAAGGTTTGATTTCAATTAAATTCCTGTCAAAATTTATAATGAAGGATGTTCATTGGATATAAGTACTAATTCAGAATTATTTATGAATTTCTGGAGAGTCAGAGAAGTTCTCTTTTGATGGAGATTATGGTGAGGAAGATGACATCTTCAAAATGGGTCCTGGTAGCGAAGGGGTCGATCTGGAGAATGAACAAGCCTACAGAGCTATGTCGCGAATCAGAGATCAAATAGTAATAGATATGTAGAATAACTACCAATTCTATCTTGGGGGAAATATGGCACACTAGGGAACATGTCATATAGTCAATTGAGAAAAAAAAAAAATCCTGTTTCTAAAGTAGATCTAAGTAAAAAAAAAATACCTGAGAAAATTTGTAACTAACTACATTAAGTACTTATTTGTCCTCTAATCCACGCATCTTTAACAGCTCCTGCAGTCAGCCCAAGAAATATACAAGCTTTGGACCTATCCTCAAAAAGGCTAACAGCTTTTACTATTTGCTCCAGTGTTAACTTGTCTGCATAGCAATTCTCAAGAATCTTGATTGCAAGCTCATGTTTGAATTGTATTACTTGCTCACACTGGTGGCCAGCTTCCTGGGTAGCCTTATTCAAAGCTGTACTCAATGACACTTCAGCAATCTTTGTACGTCTGGCCTGCTTGTAATTCAGAGGCTCAGAAGTTGCACCGGTAGCTTGACTAAACCTGGTAGGAATATGAATTAAATCAGAAGCAGACCTTTGGTACTGACAAGAAAGAACATGCTCTGAAATTCTCTCTACAAAGGCTTGATGAATCATATCTCCAATATCGATCAGACTGCTTTCCAAATCCATATTTAGTTGGTTTGTAAAATTTTCTAAGGACTGTGATTGCGAAATGCCTGCAGAATTATAAGGAGCATTCTGATCTGCTTCAGCTTGTTCTACCTGTGACTGAATGGAAGCTGTTTGAGTAAATCTTCCTGAAGTCCATACTGCAAGAAAAAGACAGGCCATGTCACGAATGTGGCTTGGCAAGGAAAAGGATTTCACATGACGTATAGTTAGGAGTCACAGGTATGTTATTATTTCACACATATGACTCATTTGAGTCATATGATTTGTTATATGTGGAATTTGTGATGCTTTCGCACATAGCTCAAATATGAGTCACAGGATGTGCACCTGACGAGTATGCCTTGCGAGTGCACCTTGCGGGTAGGCCTGGAGCATATAATTTATGTTTTGCACTTGACCTCGTTATGAGGTCATGGGTTTCACGCATAGGACTCAGTCGAGTCATAGGAGTTGTTTATTGTATTATGATTGGTTTATGAGTTTTTGCACATAACCTCGCTATGAGATCATGGGTTTCGAGCATGTGACCACTTTGGTCATATGACTAGTTTGTTATGATTGGGTTTCGCACATGTGACTACTTTGGGTCACATGACTACGGGCGGAAAGAACACTATATAAGGAGTCCGATGCGGCTGAGAAGGATAGGTTCTTCATGCTTTGTTCTAAGTACATTTCCTCGTTCTTGCTGTCGCTTCGCCCTGAGCATTTCTATCGCTCCCATGATGGGCCTTGATGCCTTGGATTCTGGGGGAGATATCTGAGTTCGCTCAGTAGTTCCTGGGGTTTTTGGTGTTGAGGTTTGTTAGGTGTTGCATGGCGGATTACTTGTTTGCTTCTCATTTCGCCGCCTGCTGGTTATCTCACGATGCTGGCACTTTGAGCTATTCATCATGGTTGCTTACGAGGCTCTTTCGGTAAAATGTCTTCGGCTTCCTGTCTATCATCTACTCACAGGTTTCGCGTTCAATTGAGGGAATTGAACATTGTGTTTGGGGGGATCACCCATGTCATTCTCTGGGCCAGCTCATGTTTCTTGTTGGGTTTTAACGGAGTCCTTAGTTTTCACGATACAAAACACCCTTGGATTAGACTGATGACCTTCTCAAGCTTTAACTCATCATACCAGCCACATCATTCCACAGGTTGTAGGGCGGTGCCCGCCCAGCCCCTCCTCGTTATGTTTTCGTTTCCACGGTCGGAATCTTACGATGTTGTTTCTCACTGTTACCTTCGAGTTTCTGTCCTTACTGCATTTATGGTGGTTCAGTCAGGTGTCTCCTCTTCACTTTAGCGGGGATGGCTTTGACCCTGAAAAATCTTACCCCCTGGTGTGGTTTTTCATTGCTGTCTGGGGTGGTGTGGGATGATTGGCTGCCAGACACTCGCGTCATTTGTGTGTTTGGGTGGTTTGGTTGTGGACTGTGGTTAGTGGCTTCACAAATTGCTAGTGGGGCCTACCTTCTATTTGTCTACTCCGGTTCGCTCACCCTCCCCCTTCTTGTCGCGTCAGTTGGGGTTGCCTCTTGCCCGTCTTTCAGTCTGTACTTGTTTTCGGACCTGTCGGGCTGGCTTTGGCTGGCTCTGCCTACTATTTCACCGCTTGGTTGGACTTCGGTTTGGTTGGGCTGGATAGTGTGGCTGGTGCCGGTGTCTTTAAGAATTCGTGCTGTCTTTTTTGTAGCTCCCAGCTGTGGCTGGTGGGTCCTCCTGGGCTACAAGGTACTAGGGGTTGGGGCTCTGTTAGTGTGGCCAAGACCAGTGGCTGCCTGATGGGGCTAGGTATGGGCTGTCCTGTGGCTATAGGACGGTTAATCTGTCTGAGGGGCTGGGGGGGCTGGATGGGCTCTGTGGTGTCTGGTGTGTGGGACTTGGGAGGGCTGATTGGGGGAGGAGAGGCACCTGCGAGTACCGGTCGGGCCTCTGTCAGGTTGGGTGAGGTCTGATTACATATTTCCTGTCTGGCTTGTGCTGTTGGGTGAAGCTGCTGAGTGCTGTAAAAGCTCCCCAACGGACCGGCTAGCTGATGGCCACCTGTACAGATAGTGGGTTACGACCACCTGGTTGGACTTGTTTGTATCTTATGTGCTGAATTTTGTGGGGTTTGTTTGGTTTCTTTAGTTGGGCTACGGGGTTAGCAGGAGGAGGCATGGCACCACGGGTGGGAGAGAGGCCCTACTGACCTTTTTTGGTCTGTTACTACCTGTATGTATTTCCTGTATTTATAGTGTTTTTGTTTGGGGGACAGGCAGCAGGCACAGGTCCTCCTGACCGGTACGCTCCTCCGAGGCAAGCGACAAAGTAGGTTCATAGGGTTGACAGCCGGGTATGCGGGTATGAGAGGTTGACATGTTGGTTGCCTTCTCCCTGCCATTGTGTCACCTGCAGGTTTAGTTTGTGTCTTTTATTTGGTTTTCTACTGTAGCGGAGGTATCACGGGATGGTATTTAGACTGGGTGGTAGTGATTTTACGATTGTTGGATGAGGAACCTGGTCTGGTCGGTCTTTTGCTCGGCTTCAGCTATCCTTAGTGCTGGTTGGCTTCATACTTAAGGGGCTACGGACTTGGACCGGGGCGGGCGCTGGGGTGTTTGATAGTATTGTAATTAGTTTTCATATGGGCATGACTTAGGGATGGCAGGTGCAGGGCTGTAGACTTAGTTAGCTTAGGATTAGTGGTATACCGGTTAGCGGTATCTCTGTGCTGGTGGAGGCTCATTGTATGCCAGTATTGGCGGTACGAGTTGAAATAAAAATTAGATTGACTTCTAAGTACTTTTCCTACTTATTACTTTAACGAATTTAAAAATTCTTTTACGGTCTTTATCTTTATTGCAATTATATCGTTACGTAAAGGAGAGCTCTTCACACAGAAGAGTTAGAGAAAACTTACAATAGGCATTTCAGATAGAAGACAAAGGTCTTGTACTATCGGTAATGTAGGCAGAGGCCTAGTGCTATCGTAAGATGAAAAAGAAAGAGATGAAGAAGAGAAGTATCGTTCCCCATCACCAAGAACTAACTATCCAAGGAGGGATCGTTATATGAAAAAGAAAGAGAAGAAGAAGAGAAGTATCATTTCCCATTACCAAGAACTAACTATCCGAGGAGGGATCGTTACAGGCCAAGAGATCATACAGGGGAAACCCTTTGTGCCGATACTTAGTAGCCTCTTTATGACTCTAGCAAAACAGTATTCTTTCATTAGTTTTCGAACTCTAAAGAATAAATGTCAATAAGTTTAACTAAGAACTTACTTCCAAATATGTTCTTCAAATCTCCGAGGAAGCTGTTGGCAAACCCTTAATATCATCCCACCCAAACCCAGAGTTTTGACACATAGAATCAACAATCTCAAACTCTTTTTTCAACTATGATATTAATGTGTCAGTCTTTGATTTATTTTTCCTAATGACTTTAACCAAATCAGCAGTTGATAAAATATTAACTTACAATGACTTCTTTGCTTTTGGCCTGAGGGATGGTAAATGGCTTTAAACTAACTACCTTGTAGGTCTCATTTAGTTCTCCAACAATGCTTTGCCAAACAGATTTCTTAAACCCATTCTCCCCTCTATCACCATTGTTGACATGCTAAAGAAGTGCCTCAACTAGAAATCTTTTACTATCTTCAACCCATACGCTATTCCCTATTCTGGCTTGATGCACATGGACAAAAGCTATTAGTATCGTATCAAAATAATATCAGATAAAGGATTCAGAGAGGTGTCGGATATACCTAGTCTAAGTAGCAACGATCAAATTGTAGAGAATAAAGAGGTGAATGTAGAGGAAATTTTGTGTTATTGTAATGGCCTTGTGGTGTATTAGAAAGGGAGTAAAATGGAAGCAAAGCCTTTTTGTACTATGTGTTTGATTTTTGGTATGTGCCCTAAGTTGAGTTGTGTGACGACTTTTTTCTTTTTTTCTTTCATACAGCTGTGTGGCATGGTTGCCGAACGCTTATATTATTTTTTTTATATTGAATTTTTTTATTAGCATATATGCTATTTTCAACTTTTATTGCGATATATTTTTATTGGTATATGCCGAACGGAGCCTTAATTTATTGGTTGTTGAATTGTATCAATTTATTTGTCAAAATATGTTTTCCCCTTTTTCTCAAGAAGGCTTTGGTTGCCATGCAAACTAAAAGTGACAATAACTCAAAACACCTAAAAAGCGATTGTACTCTTTCCCTTAACAACACCCATATAACCAAGAGAGGAACGCCGTTACGCCGGCGGCAAGAAACCCGCGAACAAAGTCCCCTGAATAAGAGCGTAAAAAATCATCCAGCGCACAACCCACTTTGCACGGGCATCGTCAGCACAAATCATGCACGCAACCCACCAGTACCAGACCACACATCCGCTGCTCAACCGTGTGATGATCTGTACGTGGTATGTCAAGAGCGCTAAGAGTGCTAGCAATATCTGAGGGATGGCCAATTTTCTAACGACGGGTCCAGCGCCACCGTAGATGGCCCATATGCCAGAGCAGATGAGGACGATCAGCGCTGGCGTCGCGAGGAGGAATAACGGGATGTTGGGGATTGTCCAGTATCGGAATACGCCCACGTTCCTGCCCCAGTTAGCCTTGGTGAGTGAGTTGGAGTAGGAAGAAGGGAGCGAACCAATACTGCTCCTGCACAAAAAAGTAAATACTAGGAACCGTGTTGTTGCACCAACTCCTGAGCTCCCCAGCACCCGAACCCGCAGGGCAATACCTCCCGTAGGCAAGCCACTGCGGAAGCGCCAATCCAGCCCCAACGAGCAACCCCCCAACCCCCAACCCAGCCAAGCTCCCCACTACCCTCCACCCCCTCTCCACCCCAACCACAAACCTCCACCCAATCCTCCAAAAATCGTGCAGAAACACTGCACCGTTCAACAGCCCATTACTCCGCACCATGCTTGCCAAAAACATCCACGCACCAGAAACTATTATGTATCCGCGTACATAGCAGTACAATCCCGAGAAGCTCAGCAGGGCAAACAACGACTCGCTGTACGGCGCCGAAAGGAAGAGTCCAGCGGGGGAAATGACGTGCAAGTGGGCCGCTACAATGGGTAATTTCCCATTCAAAGGGAAGACTTCTCGCGTGATGGCGTAGAGTACTGCTGTTGATAGCGCGTGCGCGAGGTTCGCCAGGAGGACAGCGGAGAGGGCGTAATCGTAGGGTTGTGGTAGGTCCATATACTTGAGTGCCGGGGAGAGTGCTAGGCGACTGTTAGATCTCCGTGTCCAGGGGCTGGGGGGGGATGGATGCACCCCAATGAACTCCGCAAATCGCTTTAACAAAGCCATACCCAAAAACCCATTCTTGCTCGTTGACGTAGTCGCGTTGGGCCGCTTTGACGAAGTAAATTGCGTCCCAGCGGGTTAGTTTCTGTAGCAGCGTCTGCAGGAGCGTTTTTGGCGCTGGGAGGACAAGGGATGTGGAAGTGTCATAGGGTGCCGGTGTTAGGAGGGTTATGGCGAGGAGGAGGAGCTTCCAGGATAAGAAGGCTTTTGGAATTATGCTGGGTGGCATGATGGCTTGGAGGGCAGTAGGAGTGGAGATGTACGAGTACCATAGGCGTGGTGGTCGCAAGACAATCAGGGTTGGTTGGGGAAGGTCGGCTTGGCAGGGACCATGCAAGTCTGTGATATCATAATTATGATACCAGCATTGTACCAGTCCTCCGGTACCGGGGGTTGTGGGCAATTCTGTAGAACTTCTCTGGTTGGCTGTCAGGTCTTCACGCTCACTCAATGAGCAGCGTTTGCTTCAGCAACCGCGCCAAGAGTTCTATAGACTTTGGCCATTCATCTCCATAATTCGCGTTACACACACCAAATTTCGACCAATCATACCGGACTTCTACAGACCTCTGGTCATACCCTAAGTACTCGTATATCGTGCTGTAGGAACTGACAACGAATTTCCGTCCTCAGCAACACTGATACTCGTCACGGTATACCACTCGATTGAGTCGTTACCCTGTAAGAACTCTGCTAGGTTAAATTACAACCTCCTGCGAACTAGCGGATTTCTCCCTGAACAAAATTTCCCACACATTTCTGTTAAGGTGGGCTTCACGGTTTCTCGAGTGAGGGTAGGCCATTTGCTAGATATGGAGCAGAAGTAGCAGACTGGCTCGATTCTGTTAACCCCCCCTCCCCCTTTTATGGGTTGATCTCCAAGTTTATAGGGACATCCAGGTGTTGTACACCCAGCGTCGAGTATTCGATATAGTGCTTGCATTTGGGGGATACCACGCGGGTTCGCGTGCGTAGTGGCTTAGGTCAGCGCCGAATCACATTTCATGACTCCCGAACTCGACTTTTATGCAGAAGCGCTTACCGTATTTGATATCTTCGCTACCGTATGCGAACCATCGCTAGGGTGTGAAAAATAGGAATTGGATTGTATATTACCTACTCCCCAAACTATCGGGAGACTGAGGGAGGGGAAGGACTAGATAAGGATAAAGAAATCGGCCTAGAGAACAAAAATCACTTCATCTTCTCACATCTACAGGGCGAGAGCTTCCCACACTACTTCCTCACCTCCGGGAACCTATATTCCCCCGGCGCCGTGCCACTCGACCCGGGTCTTTTCCCGGGTGGCGGGGGTTTCAGTCTTGCACTCTCGAACATGAAGCTCCTGTCAAACTCCTCTACTGGACTCCTCAATTCGACCAACTCCAGCGCCTCCTTAAGCATTTTACCCGAGTTGTCGAGAGCGGTGAGAAATCTAGCAAGTTCCTTGCATAAATCCCAGTCTCCCTCCGCCACTGCTCGCTCCAACAGTCTGACCATGTCTTTCGAGGAACTAGTGAGTTGCTCAAGGGTGTGGAGGACAAGAAGGTAGCCGCCGGCTGTTTTGAGAAGGCCTCTAGAGAGGGATTCCTCAAAGAGGGCTTGAGGAGAGCCGACTACGTCGAAGAGGTAACGCCAGGAGGCTACTTCAGTTTTTCGTGTGCAGCCTACTATTACGTCGAGATATTGGGGGAAATGGGAAAGGAAACGAATGACTTCGGGAAGAACGGCGGCTATTACTGTGAGCATTATAGGAAACTAGGAAGGGTAGAGATAGTGGATATCACCTTCTGGGTCTGGGGGCCGGTCAGCCTCGTCATCGAGGACGCCGTGCAATAAAACCTCTAAAATGTGCCCAAAGTAACGAAGTTTTTCATAGTTAATAGCTAACTCTACAGCGGCCCCAGGTCTATGACATGTAAGGTAATGCCGTAATATATGGTTGAGGAAGAGGTGAGTCTAAGTTTAGATATCTGTTAATAAGGGGCCACACATAAAAGGTATCCGGACTTACTCTGGTAGAAAACTTGAAGTATGAAAAGTTGATATCTCTTCGTTGAACCAGCTCAGACTCGATTCCAATTATTATGCCTTTGTTCAGTATCGCAGACATGGGATAGAAATCAACAGCGATCTTGATTGGAGGTGGAACTTCTCTGCCACCCTCCCCTGGGTTAAGGTTGAGAATCTCCGTAACATCACTCCAGACCTGATCTTTTAATTAGAGACAGTACTCTCCCCTATGACTCGAGAAGGATAGCTTACCCTCATATCGATACCATCGAATATCCACAGAGAGTCGGTAAGTTCATTTGCTCTCCCTGCTGGGGGAAAGTTCCCGTCGTAAGGCGTCGTCCTCCCACTTTCCGACGAACCCTGCAAGAGGTGCTGTTGTATAGGACAATCCCTCATCAATACGTAGTATTCTACATTTTGTTGGAGAACCCGCATATCGTACTTTGCGTCTCCTCCTTCTGTGGTTGATGGTTGTAACACCACTAACTTCCCGTCCACAAGAAAGATAACAGTTGCGACTGCGACATCTTGAGAAGGGTCGCCATCGCGAAGCTGCTGTTCTGGTAGGATCCAGCTTATTGCCCTTACTCTTGCGGGTGCCCGGACGATACCATGGAAGTAAATTTGGCCAACCTGCACAAGTTTTACGGTATCTTTCATTCCTTGTACAATGAAATGATACAAGGCATTGTCGTAGGTATAAACTAGAAGTGAGTCATCTCCAGCGAGGGATAAGGAGATGACAGGAGATGGTAGAGTCTCTATGTGTAGTAATAATGAATTGTCGAGCTGCAACTCTCGAGAATAAAGTCTCAACTATAATGGGCGTGAGCATTTGCAAGTCAAGCTGCAACGAGGTTCTTTGGGGGTTGCAGACCTCATATAGATCATCACACTCAACTGCAGCAATTAAGATATGCTGATACCAGCACATGCCCCCCCGTACCACAAAATCCTGTTCCATATTCTCATTGATAAATGTTTTCCAGCGCCCGCTATTGACTGAATAATGGGCAAGCCCCCTCCTGCCAGCTATTGCAACATATCTTCCATCCGGTGATATAACCGCACTTCGGATTGGCCAATTGTCAACCAAGTACACCGAAGGCATTTGCACATGATGCCATAGCACACTAGTCTCCTGTGAAATTGCTGCAATATCGGATTTATCATAGCCGCGGTATATGAGTATTTTCTCATTCGTCTGCAAAACTGGACGAGCAATGTTGGCTGAGCAAAAGCAACCAGTAACTGCTGACCTCGCAAATTCCATGACCCAGATTCGCTCATCTCCCCCTTCTTTCACGAGCATTATTTCTCCACCGGCTGATACCCAGCTTCCAGTCCTCACACCATCTAGGTACCCCTCGCCTGCGTTGCGTTCTAATAATCTGGTGTCCGCCGAGAAGGAATTTCCACCAGGCTTTCCGTAGACACTCCATGTTGCCCATCCCCTTTGGTAGCCAGCAAAAAGGCAATACCCGTCAGGTGACCATGTTATAAACGTTGATTTTCCCGATGTTGTAGGTGATGCCGGAGCTGATAACACATGCGACAAGGGAATACTCCCGTTATAGTCACGGACATTATAAACAAAGATTGATCCGCTAAATCTCCTGTGTTAGTTGAGCCCTGGGTTAGGGATGAGATAGGCACCTACTTGGCACAAGCCACGGTAATAAGTGAAAATCGGGCATTTATCGCAACTTTTACAGCCTTCTCTGCGGAGGAGGGTGGGATGTGGAAACAAAAGCCCTTGAACATGCGCGAAATATCACCATCCTATGGCGCCTACATGTTAGATATCTCATCACTGGCAAAATGGGCGTGCAAACCTCCAAAACGGCCTTTTGAACAGCATACGCCAGGCCATCACTTGTAACCCAGGTTGATAGGTTCATCGGCCTGTCATGAACGATCTCCGTGGCAACAGCTACTTAACAGAGCTCGAAGATCAGTATGAAGCTTTGAATATGCGATGAAATACCTCCAAGAAACACCACATACCAAGTTAATTCACTAACCTTTCTTTTGAAGCCAAGGCATCCGGCTGAGCAGCTCTGTGGTTGTTTGGTTTCCTGTGGGATCTGGCGTCCAACGAATACATTGGACTGCAGCAGGCTTCACAGTAGCTACCATCAGTTCGTCATCGAGAGCTAAAGCTCTAATATCCGCAGCGTCCTGTTAGCCTCCGTTTTTTTATCAATTCCAGTGGTAGCAGGATGGCCGAACCTGCTAATTCCTGCATCAACCTTGATAACCATCCTAAATCTCACAGAGAATTCCCTCACCCCTCCTGCCTCACCAGCACCAAGAAGCAATCCTCCCGGACCAACGGCTGCCTTCACTCCAACGGCCATTGAGTTCTGTCGTGCGTGATGGTTATTATTAACGAAGCCCGGTTTGTACACTCTAGCATTCGGGTCCGAGGCAAGCGAGTACGTAACTAGGTATCCCAGTGTAGTTTGTACCACGAAAATCTGTGAGTCCGGTCTTATGAGGAGATCTGTATTGGGGCCGTATGAGACGAGGGAGATCTGAGACCTGCGAACATGAGCAACGACGGCCGTGGGCTACCCATAGTAATTTGAGCTTGTATTAGCGTTCCGAAAAGCGCACTTCCAAGCCCACCTAGAGGTCTCTCCCACCTTCATTTGCCAGATCGTAAGCTCGGAAGCCGTGATTGTCGCAAACATTCCATTCCTAGCCACCTTTAACGACAATATGTGCCTCGTTTGCCCCTCTCCCTCCCTCCCTCGGGTAGATCGACTGCGCATTTTCTGGTCGGTTCCTTTTTTACCCTTGGGCCTTGGTAGTGGAGCTTCTCTGAGCTCTTGATCCATAACTTCCTTTTCCCCAACTTTCCTTCCTTCCTGGGAGTTCTCACCATCATCGTCGTCGTCTTCACCGTCCTCATTATTCACTTTTTCGTAATCATCATCATCATCATCGTCCTCATAGTCATCATCATCATCCCTGAGCGAGAGGGAAGTGCTGTTTTGTATGAGCTCGTCGGAGGCGTCATCCGAATCAAATGCGGGCGGTGAAGAGTCTGGAGGAGGTTTCACCACGTGTATTCGAGGAGCGCCGAGGGGCCAATACATTATGTCCGCTACTTCACTGGTGGGGAAAGGAGACACTGGTTTGGAGAGGGTGGTCTGCGGATATGGGGATATGGTTGACTCTGGCTGGGATTATAGAGGTTATGGCACGGTATGGTGCAGTCTACGGGTGTTGACTTGACTACGTCAGACAAAATGGATAAAATTGGGGCGACACAGGACTAAAGCCAG
>NW_003298818.1:203006-205304 GCF_000151645.1 Tuber melanosporum | reverse complement strand
GTCTATTCTTTTCGGAGAAACCTTTGCAATATCATACAGTGAATGTCCGTGACAAACTGGTATGATAGAATACCAGCCAACCTTTAATATCCTAATACGGTAATAAATCTATTGGGGCAAATCCTACGTTTAGAATCACTCATGTAAATTCAATGAAAAAACCTCCAAAAATTCAAGAAAGTAAACCAGAAACACTTGATAAAAAGGAATCATGTAGATAGCTAGTTTCACTTCAAATTTGGCAATAAATCTTGGTTTTAGGATGATGCTTGAGTCAAGCTTTGTTGAAACAATGCTTATTAACCTTCCTGACCTAGAAGCGGGTCACGACGTAGCACTGGCTACCCCCACATCAACCCCCTTGCCGATTTACCAACGAACATACGCAATATGACCAGACAAGATGCCAAAAGTTAAGTCTCCATCCAATTCAGAATATGAAACTCCCCTGAATAAGGCAATTGAAGCACTGCATCAGCCAAACCCAGTCAGTATTAGGAGTGCAGCTTAGATGTATGGGGTTTCCAAGACTACTCTCAGAAATCATTTGTTTCAGAGAGCAAAGTCACAAAACCAAGCCCATGTAACACAGCAGCTACTGACAGAGGAGGAAGAGATTGAAATGGTCAGATGGGTTCAGCGTTTGGATAAGGTTCGGATTCCACCAAGGCTTATGCACCTACATGAAATGGTGGTGGCTTTACTAAGCAAGTATTCAAGTTCAAATAGTGCAAATACCATCGCAGGTCAACACAGGATTACAAGATTTTTGGATAGGCATCCTACTATTGCTTCTTGCTTTGCTAGTCGAATTGACTATGTGAGAGAGATAGTGGAAAAGCCAGAAGGTATTCAGAGCTTTTTTAATTGGCTGGAGGAGGTGCAAAGTAGATATCAGACTGGTGTTGAGGATATCTGGAATGTGGATGAGAAAGGCTTTGACGTTGGGGTGGTTAAGAAAGAAAAGGTTGTCTGCAGTGTGAGGTGATATGATACCAGAATTTGGCATCTAGGAAACAGAGAATGGATCAGTTTAATAGAGTGTATTTCTGCTGCTGGAAAGGCTCTTTCTCCCTTATATATCTACAAGGAAGAGATACATATTATGGGCAATCATAATTATGAGAATTGAGATCCAGCAGTATTTGGACACTCTAAAACTGGGTAGACAAATGATAAAATTGGACTACTCTGGCTGAGAGACTTTTTTCAACCTAATATGAGGCCAGTGACTGGTCATTCGTAGCTTTTAATCATTGATTGCCACTCCTCACATCTTACCCTAGAATTTATTGAGTTCTGCTTTACATATAAGATTTATCTTTTGAGCTTTCTAAGCCATACCACTCATCTGCTCCAGCTGTTGGATGTTGGAATCTTTAGTCCACCTGAGCAATACTATAGCAATGAGGTTGATGATTGGGTTAGAGCACACCCATATCAAACTATTAGCAAGAGAGACTTTTGTCTGGTTTGTCAAAAAAGCCCGCCAACAAGCCTTAATAGTTGTTAATATTAAGGCTTCCTGTGCTACTACAGGTATTCATCCATTTCGCTGTACCTGTGTCCTTGAAATTATCGATACATCCTCTGTAGTGATACTTGCAAGCACCCAACCACTGTTGAACCCTACAATTTCTCCCTCTGGTACCTTGGTACTTCCTTATTTTCCTCCTCTACTTGCCCTCAAGCTGAATTTGCCTACTCTCTACCAGAGAGTATGAAGCAGGTTGCACAATTCAAAAACCTTTTAACAGTATCTCATGATATTATTATAGTCAAGAAGATTGGAGTCACACTTGCAACAACCATAGGAACAGCCTTAGTAGCAGCAATTATTGCAGAGAAAATAGTTGACAAGATTTCCTCCACTCCTAAGAAGAGTAAATCTGACCAGTAGCATATCACCAATTCCATCCTGGTATTCCACTCTTATTTGGATAAGGCTTGAGATATTTGGCTTCAGAGAGAGACAGAAGAAGCAAAAAGAAAAGAGAAAAAAACAGCGAAAGTGAAGGGACCAGCTCAAGGAAAGGGAGAAGTTGACTCTTCTAGTTGGCAAGGCAATAGAACTCCTTTTATGCCTGAAGACTTTTCTTTCAGAGAGATGACTGGTACTGCTTCTGCCCCAGAGAGAATTCCTTCCTCCTCTGATCCTCTTGGCCACTCCAGATGGCCTCCACTTCACCAAATAAGGTAGTAATTCCCAAACTGCATCATAATAGAGCATCATATTGTGTGTTTTTAGGTCAGAAATCTATATTTTCTGAGTTTGTTCTGTGTGTATTTTTTAATTGT
>NW_003298818.1:199911-202856 GCF_000151645.1 Tuber melanosporum | reverse complement strand
GGCTCGGGCTATATTGTCTAGACCTAAGTTGGCACGGTATGTACCTCATTCTCATGGACAGGCTTAGATCACAAATATTTTATTCTTCTTTCCATTTCTCTTTTGGTTGTCCTGGTATCTTTGTTATTTGATAAGTTATTTAATTATATTGAGGTGGCTTGTTTCCCTATTGTGATCTGCTTCTACATCAGGGACGTTATCTAATTTAGCATGTTATGAAAATACTGTTTTGTATACTAAGCACATTTTCTCTTTCTAATATGTTTTTAAGACTTTCTCTTAAATGAAAAAAGAATTATTCTAATGAATACATGAAATGTGGGTTTATTGTCTAAAAAGATTTTTGATTTTTTTATAATATTTTATAATTGTATTTACCTGCTTAAAAGTTCAAGAGTTAATTTTGTAGCTAAGGGTAAAAGATTATATTTTGCTGGCATTTGCAATTGTTAGGTATTCTACAAGAAGAAATATATTACAAATCCAATATGGCTTGTAAAGGATCTCATATGTTATGGTATTGATTTCTAATTCATTAGAGTTGTATGATATTATGACTATTGTTTATACACATGATGAAGACTTTGAGTCATAATTATTATATTATATTGAGATCATTAGTTGAATAAGTATCAGGGTAAGCCTCGTAAGGCTTACTTAGATTTCATAGATAGAATATGTTTAGAGGTTATGGGGGGACATGTGCAGGACCTAGAAAGAGGTTAGTAGGACAAAAAGAGTTATGTAGTTATATGAAACAGAGTTATAATTCATATGACAGTTGAATTTGTAAGCAGATTGTGGGAAGGTCTATATAAGGAGAGTGGTTTAGCCTTAGAGGGAACATCCACTGCTAATTCTCAAATTTTTTAGAAAGACTGCACACTTTTTAAGTAGAACTTAGGAAATTCTTTGGCAATAAAAATTAACAACTGGAACTATTGATCACTTTTAGTCTGATATTACCACTATTTGTTTCTTTTTTCTTCATAAGAGTATGAGATATTTGGGATTTATACAGTAATTTCCTTTTTGTGCAGTCAGTGAAATTCCTATGAACATCTTGGAAGATACTATCATCTTCTCCAAAGTGTTCTCCAGAATACACCCAATCAAGTTTTTCTTCAGAGTTGCAGTTTGCCCTTTACTCCCTTCAATCAGGCCAGTGACTCCAACTTTCTTAATAGCAGCATAATTGTAGGCTCATATTTGTCTTCACAATCTCTCAGTGTAATTTGTACCTCTTACTACTGCTATTACAAATAATCATATCAGAAATATTGATAATGGACTACTTGTTATTGTCCTTCTCTGCTATTTAGTTAAAACAATAGTTGCAATTGGCACAAAACTGGATATCCTTATCAAAAAACTTGCAACTGCACCCAAACCTTTGTCCTCTCCACTAGCTACACTTGAAGCATCACATAAAGAAACTTTAAATATAATCAATCACCTATTGGTTCTATGCTCTAATGTACTGCCCAGAATCCAACAAACACATGTTCAATCTCAACTATTCTCTCAATCTGACACTTCCAATACCTCCAAGATTCAACCATGTCCATCCTAATGAAGAAGAAAAAATCTATTAAAATGTCAGTATTCTAAGCAGTGAGAGTAGCTGAAGCTACTTTTGTCACACCTACAGGCAGAGGTCCTACTGGTCTCCCAACTGCACAGAGGAGATTTTTTTGCAGTATGAACTACTCTTTCCTCACACTCAGATACACTCAGACTGAGTGCTACTTTCTCAGACATTGCAGTAAGCATTGTAGGAAATCCCAGCTTCAACTAGCCTTTTTTTCTTCACCTTTTCAGTCATCTTCAAAGATTCTCTGACCCTCTTAGTCAACAACTACCTTACACCTGCCTTATTTTTCTCCCCATAATTTAACCTTATCATAACTACCTTGAGTCAGAAATACCACTTTGGCAATAAATCCTACCTGCTCTTGCAACTTGTACCCGGTAAGTCCCAACTTATCATCCATGGCCTCCCATGTGACTACCTTCTAGAATGTGCTGATTACCTGCTCTCTGCTCTGCCACTTTTTATTAGGAATGCTAATGAAGGTTTTATCTTAAATACTGATTACATTCAGACTAACCCTGAGATCTGGGCCATTAAAAATGCTACCTTAGTAGTTATTACACTGAAAGTGGAAAACATATCTGCAATTGGTAAAAAGATAGTCCTGTTTTCCTACAGCCAAGACATGACCCCAGTCAACTCTTGAAATTGCTACATATAGTATAAAAAATAGCTACGTTTTGGCCACTCTGATCCTACCTGCAAAGTGTTACAAACCTAGTATGGTTGGTAAAGAATTTTGTAGTATGTTATGATTGATATTTTTATGCAAATGACCTGTTTAGAGGTTATGCAGGATACAGTTTTAATTAATAACTCATTTGAGTTGTATGAGTTTATAATTATTATTTGTACACACTGGTATAACATGTTTCTGAGTCATATGAGTTTTGTACATGATGTTGATTTTAAGTTATGTTTTTTATATTATATGAGAATCATTAGTGAGATAGGAGTAAGTCTTGTAAGACTTACATGAATTTCACACACATGACCTGTTTAGGGGTCATGGGGGCTATGCACATGACTTGTGAAAAAGTTATGAGAATAAAATAATATGTAGTGAGATGGGACGCAGCGACAACCCATATGACAGTTGGATATGTAAGTAAGTTGTACAAAGGTTAATAAAAGATGATAGGTTTGGCCTTTGAGATAGATCTTTATGGAATTATTTAAGTTTTTTCCTACCTTCTTTCTTTGGCTGGCTTCAATCTTCACAATAGATCACGATGCTATGTAGATATCTGGGTTCGCTCAGTATCCAGTCATTGAGCATTGTTATGTAGTATTGAGTTGTAAAGCGATGTACGTAGGGCGAGTTGAAACTACGCCCACTAAACTACAACTG
>NW_003298818.1:182157-199668 GCF_000151645.1 Tuber melanosporum | reverse complement strand
CCGGGTATCTCGCTCGCACCATAGCCCTGCGAGAGACTCCATAAGGACAGAGCCTCACAGGCTCTACCTTCCTCCTTATTTCATATTTCTGCAGCCAGAATCCTATGTTATCATTTATGGCCATTTCCTTGATTACAGTTCAAGTGATATTTAAGGTGATCCACTCAGGTATCACTCACTTACTTCTATAGGGATAACTTTGACACTGAACTTTCCGGCCTTCAGGTGTGAGTTTTTGAATTTGCTAAGGATAGAATGGGGCGATTCGATGCCAGGATATGTTTGGTCACATGTAGGATTTGGTGTAGTTATGGATTGTAGTTGGTGGTCATATTTACATTACTAGTAGGACCACCTTGTGTTTTTCTTATTTACTATCTATATACTCACCCTCTGTAGAGAGACAGTCAGGGTACCTTTACCCACTTGTATCATTGGCCATTTGTCAGCTATTGACAGTGGTCACTTTATGTAGTTGTAATTGATGTGGCTTTCGGTTTTGGCTATTCAGTTCTCCCTGATCTTTTAGTATTAGGAGTTAGAGCTAGAGTAGTGTGGCTAGATCATGGATGTCTACTGTGGCAAGTTATATACTATACTGTTGTTCATGGGTTGGTTGCAGGCTGTGGAACTGAGGGGACTAGGTGGTCACAGCGCCATCTGGTCTCGTGGCCTGGCTGGTGCTGAGCAGATGGGATGAGGCTCATGTGAGGACCGGTCAGAGGTGTATTAGGTAGGATAACTTTTAATTAAGTGTTTTCATCTAGTAGAGCCAGTTGAGCACTATAAAGAAACTGTACAAATAGCAACCTGTATGGATAGTAGAATGCGCCCATTGACTTAGATTTGGTTGAGCATTTAGGTTAGGTGATGTAGTATTTGTTTGGTTTCTTTGGGTAGCCTGTAGGTGCAGTGGCCGGAGGAAGGCATCATGGGGGGGAGTTAGTGTCTCAAATGTGGCTTGGCCAGGAAAAGGTTTTCACATAACACATGGTTATGAGTCACAGGTATGTTATTGTTTCACACATATGACTCATTCGAGTCATATGATTTGTTATGTGTGGGAGTTGGGATGCTTTCGCACATGGCTCAAATATGAGTCATGGGAGTGTACCTGGTGAGTATGTCTTGCGAGTGTGCCTTGCAGGCGGGCCTTGCGCATATGATTTATGTGTCGCACATGACCTTGTTATGAGGTCATGGGTTTCACGCATGTGACTCAGTCGAGTCATATGACTTGTTTATTGTATTATGATTGGTTTATGAGTTATGCACATAACCTCGTTATGAGGTCATGGGTTTTGAGCATGTGACCACTTTGGGTCACATGACTACGGGCGGGAAGAACACTATATAAGGAGGCCGATGAGGCCGAGGAGGATAGGTTCCTTACGCTTTGTTCTAAGTACTTTTCCTCGTCCTTGCTGTCGCTTCGCCCAGTGCAATTCTTTCGCACCCTAGTGGGCCTTGATGCCTTGAATTCTGGGGGAGACATCTGAGTTCACTTAGTAGTTCCTGGGGTCTTTGGTGTTGAGGTCTGTTAGGCGTGGTGTGGCGGATTACTTATTTGCTTCTCGTTTTGTTGCCTGATGGTTTCTCACGATGCTGTCACTTCGTGCTCTTCATCACCGTCGCTTATGAGCCCCTTTCAGTAAAATGTCTTTGGCTTCCTGTCTATAGTCTACTCACAAGTTTCACGTTTGATTAGGAGGGATGCAACATTGTGTTTGGGGGGATCACCCATGTCGTTCTTTGGGCCAGTTCATGTTTGTGACGGGTGTTAATGGAGTCCTTAGTTCTCATGATACAAAATGCCCTTGGATTAGACTGATGACTTTCCCAAGCTTCAACTCATTGTACTGGCCACATCATTCCTCAGGTGGGAGGGTGGTACCCACCCAGCCCCTCCTCATTACATTATGTTTCTACAGTGGGAATTCTACGATGTTGTTTATTGCGGTTTCTTTAGAGTTTTAGTCCTTGTGGCATTTACGGTGATTCAGTCTGGTGTCTCCTCATCACCTTGGTGGAGATGACTTTGACCCTGGAAAAACTTACCCCATGATGTGGTCCTCTGTTGCTACCAGGGGTGGTGTGGGAAGGTTGGCTGCCAGACACTCGTGTTGTCTGTGTGTTTAGGTGGTTCAGTTGTAGATCGTGGTTGGCAGCTTTACCCATTGCAAGTGGGGCCTATCTTCTGTTTATCTGCTTCTGTTTGTTCGCCCTCCCCCTTCTTGTCGCGTCAGTTGGGGATGCCTCTTGCCTGCTGTTCGGTCTGTGCCTGTTTCTGGACCTGTGGGGCTGGCTTTGGCTGGTTCTGCTTACTCTTTCCCGACTCGGGTGGACTTCAGTTTAGCTGGATTAGACAGTGTGGCTGGCACCAGTGCCTTCGGGTGTTGGTGCTACATCCTTTGTGGCTCCCAGATGTGGCTGGTAGGCCCCTCTAGGCTATGCGATGTCGAGGGTTGGGACTCTGTTGGTGTGGCCAAGACCAGTGGCTGCCTGATGGGGCTGGGTATAGGCTGTCCTGTGGCTGTCGGATGGTTGATCTGTCTGAGGGGCTGGGGGGGCTGGATGGGCTCTGGGGCATCTGGTGTGTGGGTCTTGGAGGGGGCTGACTTGGGGGGGAGATGCACTGGTGAGCACCGGTCGGGCCTGCGTCAGGTTGGACGAGGTTTAATTAAGTGTTTCTAGTCTGGCTGGAGTGGTTGGGTGAAGCTGCTGAGTGCTGCAAAGCTCCTCAGTAGCCTGGCTGGCTGATGTCCACCTGTGCGGATAGTGGGTTGCGATCTCATGGTTGGACTTGTTTAGGTCTTTTCTTGCTGGGTTTTGTGAGGTTTGTTTGGTTTCTTTCGTTGGGCTACGGGTTTGGCAGGGGGAGGCATGGCACCATGGGTGGGAGATAGGCCCCACTGACCTTCTCGGTCTGTCACTACATCTATGTATTTCTTATATTTGTTTTGTTTTGTTTGGGGGACAGGCAGTGGGTACAGGTCCTCTTCACTGGTACGCTCTTTAGAGGCAACTGGCAAAGTGGGTTCATAGGGTCGACGGGCTGGCAGGCGGGTGTGAGAGGTGGATATGTTGGTCGCCTCTTTCCTGCCATTGTGTTGCCTGTAGGATTAGTTTGTATGTTTGTTGATTTTCTACTGTGGGGGAGGTTTTATGGGACGGTATTTAGACTAGGTGGTAGTATTTTATATTTGTTGGATGAGGAACCTGGTCAGGTCAGTCTTTTGCTTGGCTTAGGCTATGCTTAATACTGGTTGGCTTCATACCAGCGGGGCTACGGACTTGTACCGGGACGGGTGCTGGGTTGTTTGATGGTCTTGTAATTAGTTTCCATGCAGGCATGACTCAGGGATGGTAGGTGCAGGACCATAGACTGAGTTAGCTTAGGATTAGTGGTATACCAGTTAGCGGTATCCCTGTGCCAGTGGAGGCTCGTCGTATGCCAGTGTTGGCAGTACGAGTTTAAACAAAATTAGATTGAATTCTAAGTACTTTTCCGATATATTACTTTAACGAATATAAAACACCTTTATGATCTTTATCTTTCTTGCAACGTTATTTTTATGCCAAAGAAAGTTCTTCACAAAGAAGAGTTAGAGAAAGCTTATCATAGGCATTCCCGATTGAACACAGAGGTCTTGCACTATCGGTAATGTAGGCAGAGGCCTAGCGCTATCATAAGACGAAGAAAGAGAAAGAAGGTGAAGAGAAGTATCATTCCCCGTCGCTAAGAACTAACCATCCAAGAAGGGATTGTTATAGTTAGTCCCTACTCACCTTCCCAGTATGCTGCCACTTCAGGGGTTCATTTTGTCTCAGGGTGATGGGTAGAGGTTAGACTGCTTCGTTTCTGCTCCGGAGGAGGTCTTGTAGCTTTATCTAATTGGCTTGATTGGGCCCATACTGAAGGGGCTATGGTATCACTTTGGTGAAAGCTTTCATTATAGTTGATTGTTTTGTATTTAGTGTTTGTGTTAGGGTATGGTGTGGGCATCTGTGAGGTGTAGGACTTGAGGTTTTATTGGTTGGTAGTTAGTGGTAGTTCCGGAATACATTAACGCTGTGCCAGGGGGGTTTCCTGTATGCCAGTAGTGGCGGTATAAGTTGAAATAAAGTTATATTGAACTGCTTAAGTTCTTTTCAACCTTTTCCCTTTGAACTTTAGCTGGCTTTGGTACTCACCATAGTTTATAATGTACGGCCGATATTTTGTTTCGCTCAGCATCCTGATATTTCGTTCATTAATTAGTTTTGAATTGGGTAGTGTAGTTCATACCACTTTTAAATTGCCTGGGATCTCCCCATGCTGGCACTTTACACCTTTTAACATGGTCCCTTACATCTCCCTCTCTGTAAAATGTTTACAGCTTTATGTTTTTTGTTTACTGGCAGGTTTTGTATTTAGTTAGGAATGAGTCTGGCTTTATTTGGGGGAATTATCCATGTGATTCTTTGGGCCAGTTTATGTTTCTCATTAGGCATTATTGAAGTCATTAGTATTTATCAATAAAAGGACACCTGCGGAATTACTTGATGACTATCTCCTGTGCTTAACATGTCGTACCAATCAGATCATCTTACAAGGATGCAGCCATGCCAGTCCCAGCTTTCTTCTTGCTATATATTTCTATAGTCAGAATCCTATAATGTCATTTATCATCATTTACATAATTTTTATTCAAGTGGCATTTCCAGTGATTCCATCAGGTGTCTCCTCCTCTCCCATCAGTAAAAACCTTTAACTACATCCAGTACATCCTATACATCTAATGTATTAGAGACTTAAAAGGCTAACTGTTAACAAGGACACAGATAGACATGGTAACCTGTCTCAGGAAGTAACTGGATATAAGCTCCAAACTCAAGACATAACAGCCAGACTCAGAACTCAACTACAGGTACACACATATCCCAGGACAGAACTAGCAGTGTCAACAGATATCAGAATACCTCAATGGAAAACAGAATATATAGAACATATCAAATACCAAGCATAACTTATGCTTAGATTTTAACACAAATTTCACATAATTTGTATACAAAAGCATTAAATTTATATCTTTCTATAAGCTTTGATACAAAATCGCGTGATATTAGAGGCACTAGAAAAATAGTTCAAACTTTACCACTAAAGGCCACTTCCAAAATAAGTTGTAATTTGATGGAAGCTTATGTTACCAAGACATCCTTTACCTTGTTGGAAAGCTGGTATCATGTTAGTGTGGGATATTAAGTGTTAGGCTATGCGTCCTATGTAGTAGACTGCAATCTGGTATTAAAGTTAGCACTTAGCCATAACCTTGCCTGAGAATAATATATCCAAAACAGGCTGTGCCTTGACAGATATTGAGGTAACAAAGGCATTCTTTCCATTGTTGGAAAGGTGGTGTCCAGTTAGTGTAGGACATGAAGTATTGGGTTGTGTGTCCTGTGTACTGGACAGCAATTTGGTGTTAAAGTCTGCACTTAGCTTTAGTCTTGCCAGAGAATAATATATTTAAAACCGGCTGTAATATGATAGATATTGACATTGCAAAGACATTTTTTACACAGTTGGAAAGCAGGTGTTGAGTAGGTATAGGTTGTCAAGCGTGGGTTTGTACATCCAGTATATATAATTGACAGTAATGTGGTATCAAATTTAGCA
Source organism: Tuber melanosporum (assembly GCF_000151645.1). Taxonomy (NCBI): domain Eukaryota; kingdom Fungi; phylum Ascomycota; class Pezizomycetes; order Pezizales; family Tuberaceae; genus Tuber; species Tuber melanosporum. The sequence goes on along the minus strand of NW_003298818.1, from coordinate 194,009 downwards.
TTTAGTTATAGCTGGGCTAGAGAATAAGACATGCAAAACAGGTGGTAACAGGATGGATATTGACATCATGAAGAGGTTGATAGCACTCTTAGAAGGCTGGCATTGAGTAGGTATAGCACGTCCAGTATGGAATTATATATCTGATATACTAGATAGTGATATGGTGGTAAAGTCAGCACTTAGCCACACCATTACCAAAGAATATTACATCCAAAGCAGGCTGTATAATAGTACCAAGAAGACGTTTTTTATACTATTGGAAAGCTGGAGTCGAGTAGCTCTAGCATGTAAAACATTAGCTTGTGCATGGTAGTATTTAGGACAGAATCTGGAGTTAAAGCCAGCACATAGTCAAAACTTCACAAGAAATGACCACATTCATAATATCCTGTATTTACACCAATATTGATGATACCAGAAAGCCATTCCATACACTATTTGAAAGCTGGCACTGAGTGGATCTTGGACACAAAACGTCAGCTTGAATGTCAGAGTATACAGGACATAATCTGGTATCAATGTCAGTGTATAGTCAAATTCTTGCCAGGACAGACTAGCTTCATAATAGCTTGTATCCTGATCAATGTGAATGGAGGGAAGCCGTTCCATACACCATTGGAAAGTGGGTGTTGAGTAGGTCTACAATACAAGATGTCTGCTTGGGAGCTAGAGTATTTAGAACATAATATGATGTTAAAGTTAGTATATAGTCAAAATCTCGCCAGATATGAGTACCTTCATAATAGCCTGTATTTCCACTGATGTCGATATTGAGAGGATGTTCTGTATACAGTTCGAAGTCTGGTATCCAGTAAGTCTAGGGCATAAAATGTCAGCTCAGGGCTTGGAGTATTCTGGATGGAATCTGACATCAAAATTAGTTTGTAGTCAAAATCTCTCCAGAAATGACCAACTTCGTAATAGCCTGTATCTCCACCAATATTGATGCTGGGAAGATATTCAAAATACTATTACATGTTTGGCATTGAGTAGGTATTAGACACAAAATATTAGCCTGTACATCTGACTATTTAGAACGGAATCTGGAGTCAAATTCCGCACTTTGCCACAGTAAAAAATTAGCTGTAACTCTATGGACAATGGTACATGGAAGAGATTTGTTATACAGATGGAAGGCTGGTGTTGAGTAAGTCTACGATGTAAGATATCAGCTTGGACATCAGAGTATTTTGGACATAATCTGGTATAAAAGTCCCTGTTTAGCCAAAATCATGCCAGACAAGACAACTTTCATAACAGCCCATATCTCTACCAGTATCAATCCTGAGAACATGTTACCTCTACTGTTGGAAAGCTCCCATCGAGTAGGTCTAGGATGCAAAGTGTCAGCCTTGGATTTTTGGGGTACTTAGGATGAAATCTGACGTCAAAATCAGTACTTGGCAAGGACACAAAATAGTCTGTAACTCCTTGGTGGCTCCCAGTAGGCAGATATTATTCAATTCAATGGAAAGCTGAAATTGAGTACAATGTTGTCCTAAATTATTAGCTTTGATAGTATAGGGACTGTTGAGCAATGGTAGTTAACATACTTGTTGTTAAGGTTCTGACTGTGATGTTGTATAGTTGTCTAGATGTGTGGTTCTCCAGAAGTTAAACATCTTCTAGTCTTAGAAAAACTTAACAAAACAAGCTAGTTACCCCCCACCCCAACAATCACAACTATCACTCACTTTTAAATTCTCCCAGTTGGCTATTTTGACTCCCAGATTCTGCCAGAGTGTAAAATAGAATTTGGTACTACACATCTCCGATTTTTGTGAATACTTTTAGATTTTATTCTAAGAGTAGTGTCTAGTAGATATACTGGTGGCTGGTATGTAGCTTACTAGTAGTGTTATGATCAGGACTCTCTGCTGTCTTGTATCATAATATCGGCTAGAATTAAGGTTCCTCAGGACAGATTGGGAGGTGAAAATTAGTACATACATATTTATAATGAATTCCGTATAGGTTGGATGCAACTGGATGCTCTGGACACTCATGAAGTAACTGGAGACTCTGGAGGTCCTAGATGCATGGGAAGTGGGCACCTGAACCTTTGTGTCAGGATGGACAGTGGATGCATCTGACCCAGTGATTTTTTTTGTTGATGCTTCAGTGATAATAGCTTTGACTTTGAACTTGCCTTCTCTGAGGTGTGAGCTTTCGAATTTGCCTGGCCAGGTGTGGGACGATTGGTTGATGAGCTATGCTTGGTCCTCTTTAGGTTTCAGTCTGATTATAGATGGTAGTTGATGGTTATACTAAATGCAAGAGGAGTCTACCTTCTATTTAACTCATTTACTATCGATGCACACTATTTCTTTAGAGCACCAGTTAGGGTATGTTTCACTGAGTCATTTCATCAGGCCACTGCTGGCTGGTAGTAGGGGCCGCCTATGGGCAGTAGCCCTTTCTTTAGCTCCTGGCTTTAGCATTTGCCCCCTTCCTAGCTACATGATATTGAGAGCTGGGGCTGCAGTGGTGTGGATAGACAATAATTCCCTGATATTGCTAGTTAAATACTGTCCATTTGCTCAAGGGTGGCTTGCTCTCTATAGAGCTGAGGGGACTGTGTGGTTGCTATAGCCTCTTTCATGGTAGCTTGAATGGAGTCCTACTGATGGAGTGAAGTTCCTACAAGGACCAGTCAGGGGTGTGTCTGGTTGGATAATATCTAATTGATTGTTTTAGGCTACAAAAAACTGTTAAGTGCTGTAAAGGAGCGGCAGTGATGGATACATGTAGAGATAGTGGGTTGCAGATGTTGGCTTATATCTGGATGAGCTTAGGAGTTGAGTATTATAGTATTTGTTTGGTTTTTTGGCTGGGCGACAGGTGTAGTAGGAGGAGGGAGGTGCCAAGTGTGGAAGATAAGTACAACTTACCCTCACACTCTGTTGCTACTCCTGGGTTTCCTTCGTCTGGGTGTGATGATAGGTGTTAAATGTTTTGTGTTTGTAGTTGGCGAGATCATTCAGTGGCCTGGGGGGGGGAAGGGTTTCTACAGTGGTGGAGAGATTGTGAGCTAGTATTTAGAATCGGAGGTTGTATTTTTATTTTCGGGTTCATAGAAGGTAACCCTAGGGGAGTGGTACTTCACATGGTTCCAACTACCGAAAGAGGTCTTATGGCTTCAGCTACTAGGCTTGGTTGGCCACATATCTGCTAGTTTATGGTGTTTATTTATGGAGATCATTCTTTACCGTTAATGATTTTATATTTAGTGTCCTTGTATTGAATGGAGATGATCTGTATAGACTCAAAATTATTTAGGCCAATTGAGATTCGTTTCATAGAGGGATATTTGTTTGGGAAGGCTCAAAGGAATTCTTGTTCTGTTTATGACTACTACCAGTAAGGTAAAGTAGAATAGAAGTATAAAAACAATAATATATTGTTAACGTCTCTTCTCTATTGCTTCCTGGTATCTAAAAAGTTGAAAGGCACTTTGATATTTATATTACCTATGGGAGGATTAATGGACTACATCTTTCTCCTATATAAATTCTGTACCTTTCTCACTATAACTCGCAATGTTGGGCTTTGTCAGGTAGAGACAACTAGATAGACTTCAGATTTGTCTAAGCCAACTAAGATTTATTTCTGTAGATGGAGATTATCTAGGAAGGCTCAGTTTTACTATTTTCATTTATGACTACTAAGAATAAAGTAAAATAAATAAAGTGGAATAAAATCGTGAAAACAATATTATATTGTGAAGGTCTCTTCTCTGTTGCTAGATAAAGTCAAAAAGCTTGGGAGGCACTTCGATATTTATATTTCACGTCTGAGTGTTCACATACTACATATATATATTATACAACTATGTACTTCTGTGATTATAACTTGCAATGTTGGGCATTCTTCAAAGGTATAAACACCTGGAGATCCTGAAAATCACCACACTCTCTTCAGTAATTACCATATATCTAACTAGGAATGATGCTGTTTCCAATAGTAATTATCGGATCATCAGAGTCTTTGAACCTATGGCCTAGTTCTCAAGTCAAACTGAGCTGGCCTCAATTGTCTCTGTCATTGATGAAATGATCAGTTACATCTGTGGGTTGTATCTGCGAAAGTAGTTATAATTGCAACCTTTCTAGGTCACCTGAGTTCAAACCTCCATAACTCCATATCCAACTCACAGATATTTTCCAGAGGACTTTCAACTAATTCACTGGAGGCTATTCTACTGGATTGACTGATAATCCCTCTGTCGGCAACTCTTGATTGCTCTGGGTAAGAGGGGCATTAATGGCCATTCTAGTATTGAGAATTGTTCCCACATCTGTAATGTGTTCCTGGATCTAGTTGTAGCACTTTGTGAAGTCTATTAGCTTCTGTGGTAGTGTTTTTAGGAGTTCTGCACCGTTCTGGTTATTATAGGGTGGGTGCAAATGTATTAGTTACTTATTAAGATCCTTTACTATTAGATATCATATCTTAGTGTGAAAGCATCCTGTTACTTTTAGCCTATGCTAAAGACATCACCTCCTTGAAGTCTAGTAACCCTCTAAGTAGGTGACAGATTTACACAATTCCACTTCTGGGACCTAGCTGAAGTTCCCCTCTCATATATCCTGCAAACAGGGTCCGGTCTGATGGACAGCAGTGATAGATAGAGTATTATTCTTACAACCCCAATTTTGTGGCATTATAGTCACAGGATGCCACTGAGATCGATAAGGATGATGATGTGTAGGCCTCATAATGGGACTGGAGGGTGGTGATGGAGACTGGAGATCTCAAATTCTGAGTGGGATTACCCTACTCAGGGTGGTTCTTAGGTATCGGATCCTGGTATTCCTAACAGGTTTTCTTCAAAAGTGTGAACACTGGGATACTCTGAATACTATCTTATCCTCATGGCTTACTACTATTTTAACAATTAGAAAACTGTAATGTTTCCAATTGTAATTATCTGATTATTCGAGTTTTGAGACTCATAGCCTAGTTCTCAACTTAAATTGTGTTGGCCTCAATTGTCATCATTATTGATTGAATGATCAGTTTCATCCATTGGTCACATTTGCAGGATTCGTTGTAGATGCAACCACCCAGGATTGCGGACTTTAAACCTCTATAACTCCGGATCCAACTAACAGATATTATCCGGACAACTTCATACTTATTTTGAGAAAGCTATTCTAACTGATTTGTAGATAAATCCTTGGTTGGTAACTCCTGGCTATCCTATGTTACAATTCTCTAGTCATCCTTTAGTAACGGTAATAATTTCAGCAAAACTACAATGCATTATTTGACCTAGTTTCAACACTCCAACAAGTCTAGTATCTTCTCTGGTAGTGCTTCCTGGAAGTTCTAGACTCTTCTGAATATTGGAGAGTGAAGGACAATATGCTGGCTCTTCAAAAAGTTCTACTAATATACAATATCATATCTTTGAAAAAAAACATCCCCTTACTTACTGCTCATGCCAAAGATATCACCAATACGATGCCTACTAACTCTTGAGACTGTTGACAGATTTACTCACTTCCACTTTCCTGACTTAGGTGAAGGTTCCCTGTGATATACTCAGTGTACCAGATCTGGTTAGACAGATGGTAGTGATGTATATGGTGTTATTCCACCACCTTCAATTCTGTAGCATTATCTTCACAGAATGAAACTAAGATTGAATTGTATAATGAAGTAGGTGCCTTGCAACAGGGCTGACGAGGAGTGTTGGCGACCTGAAATTCCGACAATGAATAGGGTTAACTTACTTAAGATTGATCCTTGGTATTGGATCCTGGTACTCCTAACATGTGTGTCATAAATGTGGATTAGTGAGGAAAGAGTTTTCACAAGACTTATAGCCATGAGTCATAGGTATATCAGGACTTTCATGCATGTGACCATTTCAGACATATAATTCATTTAAATATTTCGCACATGACCTCGTTATGAGATCATGAGTTTAACGCATGTGACAACTTTGAGTCATATGACTTGTTTATTGCATTATGATTGGTTTATAGTTTCGTGCATATGACCACTTTGGCAGTATGACATTTTTAAGTATTTGTACATGTGACTACTTTGGGTCATATGACTTGCTTATAGTATTATAATTGGTTTATGGGTTTACACATATGACCTCTTAGGTCATGTGACTTGTTTATGTGGTTTGCACATGACCTCGTTATGAGGTCATGGATTTCATCCATGTAACCACTTTGGTCATAAGACTAGTTTGTCAGGATTTGATTTTGCACATGTGGCCACTTATGTTACATGACTTGGGCATGAAGAACGACTATATCAGAGGTGGATGAGGCCCAAGGTGGATGAGTTCTTCATGCTTTGTTCTCAGGACTTTCCTCGTCCTTGCCTTCACTCTGCCTTGATAGTGAACTTCTACTTTCAAAATAATCTTTAATTCAGGGCAGTTATCTGGGTTTGCTCAGTATCCTAGAATTGAGGATTGTTTTGTAGTTGAGGGCTTGTCTTCTTGTTTGCATTTAGTATTGTCGTTTCCCAATTATTACTGCCACAATACTAGCACTTCGAGCAATTTATCACAGTTGCTCATAGTCTCCGTTCAATAAAACATCTTCAGCTTCCTGTCTATAATCAACTCCCAGGTTTTTCCTTTGATTGCGGGGATATGAATAATATATTTGGGGGGATCAATCATATCATTCAGTAGGCTAGCTCATGTCTGTGAGATTTATGGGAGTTCTTAGTTCTCATGATACAAAATGCCAGTGGGTTTGCATGATGACTGCTCTGTTTCTTCAACTTGTTGTGCCAACCGTATCATTCCTCAGGTGGTAAGGGTAGTACCTACCTATCCTCTTGTCGTTACAATTTGTTTCCACCATCAGAATCCAGTGATATTATCTAATTCTATTCCTTTTGAGTCTTTGTTCACGTGGCATTTATAGAAGTTCAGTCATTTGTCTCCTCCTCGTCTTAGTATGGATGGCTTTAACCCTGAAACTCTTTACCCCTTGGTACAGCTTTTGTGCTTGCCAGGGGTGATGTGGAACAACTGGCTGCTAGATACTCAAGTTGTTTGTGTGTTGAGGTGGTTCAGTTGTATATTATTGTTTGGCTGCCTTACATATTGCAAGTAGGGCTGACCTTCTGGTTGTCTACAGCGGTTACCTTTACCTCCTCCTTCCTGTCACATTGGTTAGATGTGCCTCTTACCTGTTGTTTAGTGTGTGCCTCTTGCCGGACCTGTAGGACTGCCTTTAGATAGTCCTGCCTGACTCTTTCCTGGCTAGGTTGGGGTTTAGTTCGGCTGGATTGGATGGCGTGGTGGTTACTGGTACACCTTGGTGCTGGTTCTGCCCTCAAGTTGGTTCCGGGCTTTAGCTAAGAGCCCCCCTCGGGTTTACATTGCTGGGACATCAGACTCTGTCAGGGTGGCCAAGACTAGTGGCTGCTTAATATGGTCTGGTATCAGCTCTCCAGTGGCAATTGGACAGTTAACTGGTCTGAGCAGAAGAGGAGACTGGATAGATCTTATGGTGTCTGTTTTGTGAGGCTTGAGTGGGGCTGACTAGTAGGGAAAAGACACTTGTAAGCCCTGATTGGGCTTGTGTCATATTGGGCACAGTGTAATTAATTAAAATTCCAGTAGGCCTAGGCAGTTAAGGTTAAGCTGCTGAGTGCTGAAAGGATTCCTGAGGGACTGGCTGGTTGATGGCCACCTGTGCAGATCGTGGATTGTGACTACCTGGTTGGATTTGTTTGTATGTTGTGTGCTGAGTTTGGTTTGGTTTGTTTGGTTTGCTTGATTTGGCTGCAAGCTCGGCCAGAGGGGGAAGGGCGCCACAGGTGGGAGATAGGCCTAACTGACTGCCTGGGTCTCTCAAGACCTCTACGCTTTTCTTTTGTTTAGGGCATTTGTTTAGGCTACAGGTTGTGGATACACGTCCTCCTCACTAGTATGCTCTTCGCAGGTAACTGGCAAAGTGCGTTCATAGGGTCAATGGCCCCACCTGCAGGTGCAAGCCGTGGACATGTTGTTCGCCACTGCCATGCCATTGTGCCGCCTCAGGTGATCAGTGATAGTTGGTTCTCTTTTGTGGAGGATAGCACTGCAGGACTGTATCAAATGGAGTGGTAGTGTTTTATATTTCTTAGATGAGAAACCTGAATGGGTTGGTCATTGGTTTAGCTTCGGCTATACTTAGTACTGGTTGGCCCTATTCCAAAGGTGCTACGGATTTGGACCTGGAATGATGCTGGGTTGTCTGCTGGTCTTGTAATTAGTTCTCATCTAGGCAAGACTCAGGGATGGTAGGTGTGGGACCATAGACTTGATTTGCCTGTAGTTAGTAGTCTACTGGTTAGCAGGTTCCCTGTACTGGCAGGGGCTTGTTGTATGTCAATAGTGGATGTAGGAGTTTAAACAAAATTAGATTAAATTCTAAATACTTTCCTCGTCCTTGCCTTCACTGCCACTCAGTGGTGAGCTTCCTCTCCCATGATGATCTTTGATGCTGGACAGTTATCTGGGTTTGCCCAGTATCTGGCATTGAGGATTGTTGAGTGGCTGAGGACTAGCCTATTTGTTTCCGTTCGGCTTCGTTGCTTGCTGAGTATTACTGCCAAGATACTGGTACTTTGAGCAATACATCATAGTCACTTAATGGCACCTTTCGGGGTAACCTCTTCGGCTTCCTGTCTATCATCTTCTTGCAGGTTGCGCATTCGATTGGGAGGATTTGAACATTGTGTTTAGGGGGATCACCTGCAGTGTTCTTTAGGCCAGCTCATGTTTGTTGGGTTTTAACAAAGTTCTGACCTCTCATGTTACAAAATGCCCAAAGGCTTGCTAGATGACCGTCCAGTACCTTCAAATTATCCTAACGACTACATTATTTCTCACATGACCAGAGTAGTCCTGGTCCCCCCACTCCTCATTGATATTTGTATTTACTGTCGGAATCATATGATCTTGTTAATTGCTATTTGCTTGAAGTTTTGTCCTTGTAGTACTTAACGTAGTTCAGTCAGTTGTTTCCTCCTTGTCTCTGTAGGGATGGCTTTGATCCGGGAAGACCTTCACCCGCTAGTGCATCCTTTATTGTTACCTTAGGTGGTATAGGATGATTGGTTGCCAGACAATTGAGTTGTCCATATGTTAGAGTATTAGGGGCTGGGGCTGCAGTGGTGTGGCTAGACAATAGTCACCTGCTGTGACTAGTTAGTAGCTATTATTTGGCCATTAGGTGGTTAATCTGCCTGAGAAGCTGAGGGTGCTGGGCTATGCTGTGGTGTCTAGTCTTGGGCCTAGTTGGGCCTTAACTGTCGGAGGTAGTGTTAGGCTGAGATAACCTGATGAACTTCAGAGTTGTCTAGGCCAACCAAAATTTGTTTCTGTAGACTGATATTGTCTAAAGAAGGCTCAGACTTTGCTTGTTTCGTTTATGACTACTGAGAGTAAATTAAAATAGGTAAGGTAGAATTAAATCGTAAAGACAATATTATATTATTAAGGTCTCTTCTCCCTTGCTTGATGATGTCTAAAGCTTGGAAGGCACTTTGATAGTTATATTCCGCATTTGAGTATGCATGGACTACGTCCATTTAGTATATCACTATATACCTCTCTGATTATAACTCGCAACATCCAGTATTCTTACATGGTGTAAACACCTTGAGATCCTGAAAATCACTACACCCTCTTCGGCATTTTTGATATAGCTAACTAGGAGCCATACTGTTCCCAATAGTAATTATCTGATCATTAGAGTCTTTATACTTATGGTCTGCTTCTCAAGTCGAGCTGAGTAGGTCCCAATTGTTTATGACAATGATGAAATAATCAGTAATCATATGCAAGTTGCATTTGCGATTGTAGTAGTAATTGGAACCTTTTTAGGTAGCCTGACTTCAAACCTTTATAACTCTATACTCAAGCAACAGATATCTTCTTGAGAACTTTCAACTAATTCACAGGAAGCTATTCTACCAGGTTGATAGATAATCCTTCTGTCGGCAATTCTTGGTTTCACTGGATAACTCTGTGAAGTCATTGAGGCAACCTTCTTTGGTCGCCAACTTCAAAGTTCAATATGTCCTGACCCAACTATTAGATTGTTATCTAGTAACCTCTCTGGTATAGAGGAGAAGCACATCTATAGCATAGAATTACAATCCCTTGGTCGGAGGTTCTCAGTTGTCATGCAGGGAGCCTTGCAGTTGCCAGTGGCGTTGGTAGAAAATAACTCAATACTAGAAATAACTTTGACAACAACAGGAGTTAAACACTGAACCTTAGGTGAAGAGTCACATGATATTCCAATCGAGCTATATTACTGAGATTGATATGTATAATAACATGTACGCCCCATAAGAGGACCGGAGAGGGGTATTGGAGACCAGAGTTTCTGATACTGAATGGGGTTACCTTACTTACAGTAATTCCTAGGTATCGGATCCCTGTATTCTTAACATGAGCTCCATCCTCTTAAGGCTTCGCCCCGAATATCTTTTGGGTACATATAAAACAAACTACAAATTAAAAATTAACTTAAAACAATATATCATTAAAACCTCTAACATTAGCGCCTTCAGGTCCCAATGAGGGCAGGGTGAAAAAGGTTCCGCGTTTGCTTAGCCATGGTAGGAAAACTGTTTCTTTATCACCCTTCCATGGCCTATCATAGCATTTCAGATTATTACGCTGGAATTCTTCTACCATTTCCCTTGCATTATTCTTTCCTGTAACAAATTCCCAGCTGTTCTTGTCTTCAGAACAATATTGCCATTTCACAAAGTACCCTAGTTCGCATACCTTGTGGTAGTGACCACGCAACCTCTTTCAGTAAAAGCATATCTCACTTCTTACAATTTTCTCTCTTTCCCAATGTAAGTCACCTTCAATATCTTTTGGCTTTTAGGGGGGTTGGTGTCGATCCATGTGTATTCGCTTTCTGTAAGATTCTAACAGAGATACATAGAACACTGGGTGTATATTCCATTAATGTGAAATATTAATCTTGCAGGCACTATTTCCTCCTTTTTCCAAGATCATCAATGGTCCAAACAATTTTGAACTGAGTTTTCTTGACTTCTGATGTGTTTGAATGTTCTTTGCGTTTAACATTACTTTGCCGCCGATTTTGAAGTCAGGTTGATCTTTGGCCCTCCTATTATAGGTTTTGGCTATGGCTTCTTGTATCTATTGAAGTGACTGTCTTGCTTGCTCATGGATCATCTTTATCCAATTTGTACAAAGTGTAGCTCCTAGATGTTGTGCCTTGCTTTCATTCATCCATTCAGTTTGTGGATGTAATTCATAGTTTGGGTAGAAAGACGTCATTCAATGTGTATTGGTTTCTGAGTTATTGTAGGCATGCTCGGCTAGGTGTACCAATTGGTGCCAGTCATCCTGGTAATGGTTAATGAAACATTAAAAGTAACGTTCCAGTAATTGCTTAGTTTACTCAGTTTGTCTGTTCTTTTGTGGGTGGTATACCATGGACAACCTCCTTTTTATGCTTAATATTTTGCACAAGGATTTCCAAAATTCTTCAGCAAACTTTGAGTCTATATCTGAGTCTATATCTGTTGGTAAGCCATATCACTTCCATATTTCCTTTACAAAGGCTGTAGTCACGTCCTTTGCAGTGGCTGTCCCTTCTAATCCAACCAAGTAGGCCATTTTTGTCAACCGGCCCGTTACTACTATAATTTGGGTGCAACCTTGACTTTGGAGTAACTGCGTAATAAAGGTAATGGAAAGTGATGTCCACGCTACATAAGGTATTGACAGTGGCTGTAGTAGACCATATTTCACGTGTTGTGGGGATTTGTTGTGTAGACAATTATCACTTGGCTGGCAACAAAGCAAGCGTACTCCCAAACGTGCCCAT
>NW_003298818.1:155054-181558 GCF_000151645.1 Tuber melanosporum | reverse complement strand
TGCTGCCTGAAATAATTCAGCACCACTGTGAGGCCTCCTATCCAACCTGGAGAATCGATTTCTGAGGGCTCTTTTGAGCAGAGCCCAAGTGTTCTCAATAGGATTGAGATCTGGTGAGTTGGGTGGCCAAGGCAATTTTTGATAACCACAGTCTGACTGCAATTTTCTGCTTTCCTCACCACCATGCCAGGAGGCATTGTCTGCTGCTAGGTAGATGTTGTCAGAAGGTCTATTCAGACCTTCTATAAAAGGGATGAGGTATGGCTGGTAGATTTCAGTTGCATATTGGTGAGAATTGAGGCCAAGTCTGTCTCTTTTGCTGGTCCTTTCTTCCTGCCCCCTCTTCCTCACAAGAATTAACTCAGTCCTGCCACCCTTCATAATTGCAGCATAGACCCCAATACTAGTCCTCCCAGACTTAAAGCTAGGCTTCAAGTTTTTTATTTCCAGGTCTTCACCAGGTCTAACTCTGACCTTCCTGCCAGTAGGATTTGGATCATAGATAATGGTGGCTTCATCCACAAAAACAACCCAATTTCATGCACCTCTCCAATTCCTCCTTCTCCTAGCAAACTCCTTTCTCTTCTCCTTCTGTCCTTTCCTCCAAAAAGGTTTTTTTCTAGGTATCAGAAGCTTAAAACCAGCTTCTGATATGATCTTATCCACAGATGTCTTTCCCAGACCAATATTCGCTTTTTTGATAATGTCGCATAATGCTCAATGAGGCTTGGCATTGATAATGGACTCCACTATCTTTTTTTCTTGAGGGGTAATTGTTGTTTGTCTTCCAGATCTGAGGGCATCATGGGTATTTCCATCTCTTGATTCAGCTCTTTTAACTACTGATTCAACAGTTGCCTTAGAGATACCCATAACCTTAGAAATTTTATTATACCCCATATCAGTATGTTTATACAGAGCATAAATCTCCTTATTTTGATCTTCTCTAGCTCTTTGAGTATGTGGGGGGGTCATGGTAGAGGCGGTTGTTGTGGGGATGGAGGACAATACTGTTGTGGCGCAGGGGTATGAAAACATTACGGACACGACTGTACACGGAATGAAAGGAAGAAGACCAAGATCAGATAATGATGCAGCCAACAATATACTACAACAATGAAGAAGGAACAACAATATATGCAATGCTCACCTCAGATGCTACCAAACATTTCATCGACAAGGAAATCTGTGACAAATATGGTATCCATAGTATCAAAGCCAAGAAAACAAACCTGGTCTGCTTCAGTGGATGAAATGCTGAGCACCGTCAGCCCTATAACCCATATAATAGAAGTACCTATGGACCTTGACAGCCATAGGAAAATTGCAACCTTCTAGTTAGTGAATCTCAAGAACTATAAGATAGTTCTTAGGATGCCATAGCTAACAAGATACAACTGGACAATCGAGTGGAACAAGAACAAGCTGACTTTCACCAGCTTATAACATGTGATACAATATCTTAATAGTTCACTGGTGGTATACTCAAGCCAAAATTATGGGGAGTGCAAGAAGAAACCTTACATGCAAGGTTTGCACAAATGTAACATGATAAGAAGATCTAGGTGCAGAGACTGGACAAGGAGGTAAAAATGCCTACTCAGGATTTCAAGAAGGCAGTAGGACATGACCAATACATCAGGAATACCACGATACCTGCCAATGGGCAGGCAACAATCGCAACTGGGAGAGCTATGAGATTATAATCAGACACCTGAGAATGGATAGTACTGCACAGAAGTCTAGCTGTCAAACATCACCTCATGACCAATGCTGGGATGATCAACACTGACTGTACAGGTGAAATCATGGTAGTCTTGGCCAACCAGAACCAGGAAGACTGTGAAGTTCAGAAATAGGAGCAAAATGTACAATTAATTATCGAAAGGATCAGTGAAGAAGAACTACAAGTAAATCAACTAGATGAAACTACGAGAGAAAGCAAGGATCCGGAAGCACAGACCAAACGCAACCCAATACGACAACCAGAATAGAGATCATTGAAATGATAGCAAAACTCTTCAAAAGTACAACAGGAGGGGAGAAACCACGGGAATCCTCCAATGGGTATCCAAAGACAAATAAGGGGTCCTAGCAAAAATCAACATCAGCATGGAATAAGTGATCTATGATAAGAAATACTGAAGCAATAAAGCATGGTAGTAGATAATCCTGAGGGAATACCATCAATTCACAAATCTGTTAGCCAGAAGAGGAAGTCATAGAACTACCACCGAGAAGACCAGGGATCAATCACAAGATCCATGTAGTGAAGGACAAAAAATGGGAAAACTAAAAGAAAATCGCTACCAGAAGCTATATCTACTAGGAGAAATGGAACTTGAGGAACTCCAGAAAGACATTAAACAAAACCAGCAAAGAGGATTGATTAGAGATACCTTCGCCTCAGGAGGATCTCTGATAGTATTTGTCAAGAAAAAAGAGACTCAGTCTTGACTATGGAGCCATGAACTTGGTTACCAAAAACGATCAATACCTGCTATCTTTGATTGGAGAAATATTAGACAGATTATACATGGCTGTCACGAATGTGGCTTGGCGAGGAAAAGGTTTTCACATGACACATGTTTATGAGTCACAGGTATGTTATTGTTTTACACATATGACTCATTCGAGTCATATGGTTTGTTATGTGTGGGATTTGTGATGCTTTCACACATGGCTCAAATATGAGTCATGGGATGTGCACCTGAGGCATATGCCTTGTGGGTATGCCTTGCGCATATGATTTATGTTTCACACATGACCTCGTTATGAGGTCATGGGTTTTACACATGTGACTTACTTGAGTCATATGACTTATTCATTGCGTTATGATTAGTTTATGAGTTTTGCACATGACCTTGCTATGAGGTCATGGGTTTTGACCATGTGACCACTGTAGTCACATGATTAATTTGTTAGGATTTGGTTTCGCACATGTGACCACTTTGGGTTACATGATTACGGGCGGGAAGAACACTATATAAGGTGGCCGATACGGTCAAGGAGGATAGGTTCTTCACACTTTGTTCTAAGTACCTTTCCTACTTATTACTTTAACAAATATAAAACATCTTTATAATCTTTATCTTTATTGCAATGTTATCATTATACCAAGGAGAGTTCTTCAAGAAGAAGAGTTAGAGAAAGCTTACGATAGGTATTCCTGATAGAAGACTGAGGTCTTATACTATCAGCAACATAGGCAGCGACCTAGTGCTATCGTAAAACTAAGAAAAGAAACAAAAGAAGAGAAGTATCGTTCCTCATCGCCAAGAACTAACTATCTAAGGAGGGATCATTACAATGGCATAATACTTTACCAAATTAGATATCCAGAATGCTCGCACTATATCAGAATCAAAATCAGGCAATGAATTGTAGACCAGCTTCACTACAAGATATTGGATGTTCGAGAACTTGGTTATTCCTATTGGGCTAGCTAATACACTAGCCTCATTCCAACAATGGATCAACAATGTACTTAACAAATACCATGATGTATGTTATATCATATACTTGGACGATGTAGTTATCTATTTGGCAAACATCCAATAACAGCCAAAAGATGACAGTAATATCATGGCAACAATTCAAGGATCAGGAATGAAGATTAAATAAATAAAGTGCGAATTCTACAAGGATGAAACAGCACATATTGGAATCCTTATTAATAGGAACTGAGTCAAGGTGGACCCCATCAAGACAGCCATGATATGGAAGTAGGCAAAACCCAATTTCAAATCAGATGTTGAATCGTTTACGGGATTCTGTAACTTCTATCAAAGGTTTATTGAAGTGTGAAGCAGAATTGCTAAAACACTATATAACCTAAGAAAAAGGGGCATGAAATGAAACAGGGGAGAAACAGAATGAGAAACAGACAATGATATCAGAACACCTCTGATATTGGCACCTGTACTGGTCTATGTCAACCCAAATCATAGGATATTGATGGAGACAGATGCCATGAAATATGTATGCTCAGGTCTACTGTCACAACAATGTAAAGATAGAAAATAGAGGCTAGTATCTTATAAGTCCAAAATAAGGACCTAGGTGGAATGCAACTACATTGTTGGCAACAAAGCACTATTAGCACCAGTTCAAGCACTCAAGGAATGGAGGAGATACCTTGCGAACAACGACCACCCAGTCTGAGTTCTTACCGACTACAAGAATTTGGTACCTTTCAATACCACAAAGCAATTGAACTAGCAATAGAGACAATAGATGGAAAACCTCCTGAAGTACAACTTCATGATTGAAAACTGACAGACAAAAGAGAGCATAAAGCCAGATGCTCACACATTAATCACAAGTGACCAACCATTGACAAATAACTATCAGAGAAGAAGGGAAGAGACTTCAATACTACTACTAAAAGAGTACTTTGGGGCAATAGAAGTAGAGCGATTCAAAGAAGAAGATGAAGGAATCAAGGAGGCAAGCATATAAGAGAAGAAATTCGAGAAACCAAGGAAAGCCTTAAAGGAGGGACCGACAGAGAAGAAGCAGGTGTCCTTAGGTCTATGCCAATGGAAGGACAATTATCTTTGGTAGAATGGAAAAATATGGGTACCAAATAAAGAATAGATAAGGATGGGCCTTATATGAAAATATCACGATATTCCCATGGTGGGTTACGGAGGATCAGCCAAAGCTATACAGCTACACTGCAGCCACAACTACTGGCTTGGCATTGGGAAGATAGTTAAATGATATGTCAAAAATTACGACATATGTCAAAGAACTAATGTGGTCTGACATGCACCATATTGACTATTATAACAAATCAAAGCACCAATGAAACATTAGGAGTCTATATTAATTGATTTCATAACTGACCTACGAGAGTCAGACAACTGTGATGCTATCCTGGTAATGGTAGATTGATTGACAAAAATGAGTCACCTCATAATTTATATTATGCCAAAATAATATGACAGCATGGCTATTTGCCCATACCTTCCTGAAGGAAATATGCAGACTCCATAGACTACCAAAAGACATCATCATGAATCAAGCATCACTGTTCACCTGGAGTATATGGAAAGAAACTACAATAAAACTTGGAATCGAATGAGGATTAAGCACAGCCTTGCACTGTCAAATGGACAGACAAACAAACAGGACAAACAGGATTCTCAAACAATACCTAAGGGCATACATCAACTATCAGCAGGACAACTGGAGCAAATTACTACTACTGGTAGAATTCGCTTACAATATTGGACGACAAGAAAGGATTAAAATGACACCTTTTTACACGAACTGTGGATGACATCCTGAACATCAGGACATAAGTCATACAATACCTAAGGAGATAACAGAAAATGAGAATATGAGTCGAAAACATGAAACGATTGGCTATCCTTCAGGTCTATGCACTGAGACATTGGGGGTTTCTTTGTTATGAGATTGGGGTGCATTGCCCCAGCGGTCGGCTGGGGTGTCCTGAGATTATTGAGTGGGGATCCATAGGTGGGTTTTTACTGTGGAGGCAGTTATTACTTGGTCACATTCAGGTGGTGGCAGTGGAATGTTTGGATCTTGGTACAGGTTATTAGCTGGCAGGCAGGCTGGACTGAGGAGGATTCGTTTTATGGTTAATAGTCTTGTATTTACTGTTCAAGTTGTGGTATGGCCTGGGTATGTTTGTGATGCAGGGTCAGAGGGTAAGTTATTTCGTGTTTAGTAGTATACTAGTTACAAGTATCCCTATGCCAGTGGGGACTTGTCATATACCAGTGTTAGCAGTACAAGTTTAAATATAATTAAATTCACCATTAAGTGCTTTTTGGCCTTATTACTTATGTATTTACGAATATAAAACAAATTTGCTCACATTACTATTATCACGACCTTTATTACTATTATGACGAGAGAACACTACACAATGTAGTGTTAGAGAAAGCTTATGATAGGTGTTACAGATAGAAGATATCAGTCTTCTACTATGAGTAAGGCAGGCATACACTTAAGAGCTATCTTACTTAAAAAGAAGAAGAAAAATATTGTTCCCCATCGCCAAGAACTAGGCACCCAAGCAGGGATTGTTACACTGAGCTCCTGCCTCTGAGGCTTTGGCTCACATCTTTTTTCACGTACTCTTTAATAAATCAAGTATCAAATTTCAATGATAAAGTTTTAACATTGAACATTAGTTCCTTTAGGACCCAATGAAGGCAGGGTGAAAAGCCTTCCACATTTGCTCAGCTACAGTACCAAAAACTTCTCCTTATTGTCGTTTCTCTGCTTATTGTGGAATTCTGCCACCATTTCTCTTGCATTAGCTATGTGTGTTGCAGGCTCCATGGAGTTCTTGTCTTTGGAGCAACCTTTCCCTTTCACCTAGCATCAAAGTTCACTTAGCTCCTAGTAGCTACCACTTATTCTCTTCCTTTAAGAGCAAATTTTCCTACCTAAAGTTTTGTTCTCTCTCCCATGGTAAGTCACCCTTAATATCCTTGTGTTCCCTTCGAGGTTATCGCCAGTCTGCATGTCTTGACTACCTTCAAGATTCTGCCTGAGACACTTGCAATACTGGGTGTATATTCCAATAATCTGAGATGTTGAGGTAGAATGCGCAATGTTGTTGTTTCTCCAAGATCATGAAGTACTCCTATAATTTCTGATGCTGATTTATTGACTTCCAGCATGTTTGAATGTTCTTTATATTTAATATTACTCAGTTGCCGACTTTGAAGTCTGGTTGTTGCTTGGTATTTCTATCATAATATTTAGTCATCGCCTTTGGTCCCTGTTTCTGTAATCGTCCTGCTTGTTCATGGATTGTCTTTATCCATTTTCTATAAAGTGTTGCTCCTAGATTTCACCGCTCATGCTCTTCCATCTATTCCATTTGTTGATGAAACTGCTAGTGTTCGTTGAATAGTGTCATTCTGTTTGCATTAGTTGCCAGGTTGTTTTAAGCATGTTCGGCTAAATGAAGGAGTTGGTACCAGTTGTCCTCATCATAGTTGATAAAACCTTCCAAGTGATCTTCCAGCACTTGGTTGGTTCCCTTTGTTTGTCCTCCTGTCTGTGGGTCATATATTGTAGACATCTTTCTGTTAATGTCCATCGTTTTGCACATCAATTATCAGATTTCTCCTGCAAATATTGACCCCATGTGCAAGACAATTTCTGATAGCAAGCTATGTAGGTTCCATATTTCTTTTATGATGGCTGCAGTCACATCTTTCGCAGTAGCTGTTCCTTGTAATCCGATGATGTGGGCCCTTTTTGTAAACCTATCAACAACTGCCATATATTGGATATATCATTAACTTGGTAGTAACTGTATAATGAAGTCTGTGGATATTGATGCCCACACTGTATAAGGTATTGACATTAGTTGTAGTAAACCACATTTCACATGATGTGGCGATTTATTATGTTAACAATTATCACATGATCTTACACAATCTTTTACCAAATCTTGCTGGCCTTTACAATAGAAGTCACTCATGATTATCTCCAGCATCTTTGCTTGTCTAATATGTCTACTATCTTAGCATCATGACATCTTTCAGCGATATTCTTATGAAGGTCATTGTTGTTTTGGTACGAATAATGTTTGCTTGTAATAAAGAAATTTGTCGGACATGGTCCAGTCTTTAGAGAAGGGTTTACTGTTGTCTCAGAGCCTTTCCAACTCATATCTTCTTTTAAGCCAATCTCAGTTTCCTGAAATTGCTTATAGGATTTGCCCTAGGAATTGAGCATTGAACTTGTTTAATTCTTTGCAGGCTAGTATAGTACTAGTTATAAGGGTAGGATCAGGTACTTTGGCTACATCATACAAGTATGTATTCTGGTCCATTGATGCACGCAGCAGGCTACCTGACTGTTTCAATTTCCAGATAGTTATTACTCATGTTGCGATGTCTGTGCAGCTCAATACTGCTGTCCTTCTTTCGGTGTTCTCCAGGTCATCTACCTTCATCATATTCACAGTATTGATTTTTTCTACCACTACCTATGTGATGTAATCACATGCCTTGTTGTGACAGTCCGCCTCTCAATGGTTAAATAGAAATACTTCAATTTTGCCTTTGTAATCTTTCGTGATTATGCCTGCACCCTTGGCAATACTGTTCATTACTGCTAACCCACTCCTGTGAGCAATCCTTGCATAAGTTACGACAGGTAACCTGATCACAATACCCATTCCAACAATGAACTGTCCCTGTACTGGAACTCTATCCTTATATATAGTGTAGAAATCATGGCCAGCTGCCATTCTAGATATCTTAGCTGGTAACCTTACTTTTGTGTCTAACCATTGTGCCTGAATTACAGGTTCTGAACCATTCCACTTCACTGATTCCTGTATATATCCAAAGTTGATGTCCTTATTTTTACCACTGGCTACTAGGTATACTTGAATTTCTCCTTCTGCAGTTCTCATTACTGTGCTAATTTGGAAATGTTCGGATTCAAGATTGCTTACTCACAATATGAAGCTCCCTTCTCAGAATAGTACACTGGCCATTGACTGAGAGCCTCAGGTTTGCTTCCTCTGGTGCCTTGGGGGTAAATAATCTCCATGTTGAGGTCCACTAATTTCTGCACCCAATGAATTTGGTGTCCACTCTAGACATTTGAGGCAAGCAAATGCTAGAGATTTTGGTGATTAGTAAACACATTTATCAGTTTTTTGGTTCCAACAAGATATTGGCACCATTTTTTGAATACCTCTAATATTGCTAATAGCTCTTTATCTTGTATCTTATAATTTCGCTTTGTGGAATTCAGTTTCCAGGAATGGAAGGCTACTGGATGTAGTCCTTTTTCCACAAATAGAGATGGGACTCAACCTAAAGCGAAGTCATTACTATCCAGTTCCACTACTGTTTCTCTTTCAAAGTAGAAATTGTGTAAAATTAGAGCACAAGTAAACCATCACTTCAGCTCCTGAAAATCTGTTTCCAGTTCCAGCCTCTTGAGGAACCTTTTAGGATTACCCTGCAATATTGTTGTACTCAGTGTGCAAATCTTCGAGAGGTTCTCTTTAAAAAGACAACAGAAGTTTGCAAACTGCTGAAATATCTCAACCTCTTTAACCGAGATAGGTGACTTCCAGTTAAACACGGAGTCCAGGTTTTAGGTATTCAGAGATACACCATTGATGGCTATTATATAGCCAAAAAATAGCCCCACCTTATCACAGCAGAACGATTTCCATATCGAGATTGTGAGCTGGAATGCTGTTAATTTTTGTAGCATATTTGCTACCAGTTTGATATATTTTTTCTAATTTTTAGAATAGATGAGGATGTTGTCTAAGTAACAGAGAACTCCCTGATCAAGAAACAGTCTGCGAACTTTGTTCATTGTGTCCTGAAATGTTACTAGAGTGTTGGCTAAGATGAATGGCATGGCTTTATATATGTAATACCTATATCATGACCTGATAGACCTTTTCTACTCAACCTCTTCATCGATCTGAATGAGGTTATAACTATCACTTAAACAAATTTTTAAAAAGATGTAGCTCCTGCAACACGATCTTGTAATTCTGACATTAATGGTAGTGAATATTTATTCATGAAGGTTCTCTTGTTTAGGTTGTGGTAATTCTCTACCAGTTGTCGTCTCCCATCTGCTTTTGGTGCAAAGAGAATTGGAGTACCAAAAGGTGATTGTCTTTTTGTGATTGTTCTTTGTAATAATATATCGTCAAGAGATTCGTGCAGCAATTTAACCTGTTTATTGAAAAGTCGATAAATAAGGTCCACAGGAGGGTCTTTCTCCTTCGATCAATTTTATTTCATGGTTGATGGTTTTCTACGGTTCTAGTTTTCCCTGTGTATATGCGAGAGATAGCTTTTTAAGTTTCCAGTGGTTCCTAGGTAGAGAATTGAAACTGAACAGGTTTGAATCTTCTATTGTTCCAATCTATCCTATCTGAACAGCACTTTTCTCATAGGCCACTGTCTCATCTTATACAAACATTTCTGTCATTGATTCATTTTCTTCCTCCATGGAAGTCTTACATTGATGGTCCTTGCATTCCCATTTTGTAGGTACCTTATTATTGAATAGTGGGTATACCGAATGGCACCAGCAGAAAGCAATTATTATCGCAAAGTCATCCGTCTCTGCGATTTCATACACAACCTTGGACAATTCCTTATTTTGTACAATCTGATGCAACACAGGATACATGTCCAACTTTCCTCCCAATAGAGATGATACTCCATGAAACCCATGAATGCTGACAGAATTGGACTCTCTGTGAATGGAATTTTCAATTCCTTTACAAGTTTCCTATTAATCAGGAACACATTTCAATAATCTAATAGTACTCGTATTTTAGAGCATTGTCTTTTGGGATTCGCAATATATCAGCAAAAGTAAATACCTGTATCCTGTACATCCTGTGCATCGGATGCTCCAGGCACTCTTAACATAAATGCCCAATCCTGATGAATCTGCGGGGACCCATTATGTCTGGATGTGGCCCATATTTGAGGATGCATGGGACACACACCAGCCACGCTCTGTCGCTCCTATTTTCCTCCCACATAGTTTGTCAACACCATGTCAACTATCATGGCCCCCCCCCACTCCCCTCTGCCTCCTCAATGGTTCCTGCCTAGGGGCACAGTTAACTCTTCCATCCTCTCCTGCCCTCACCTCTCCTGTCTCTTGTCTGCTTGATGGGTGAGTTATCCGGGCTCACCCAGTAGTCCCGTCTTGCTAATAGGAGCTCGCTTAGCATTGGCACAGTCAGCTTCCTCTCTTCGTTTCTGGACGGCACTGGCAGTGGTAGACGTCCTTCTCCCTATTTGCATGATACCTGTTGGGGAATGCCTCGGCTAGTAACTTCGGGGTCTGTCTCGCAGTGAGATCTGACTATAGCCTCCTAGTCATATTCAGTTCAAGTTACGGTTGCCTTCTTCTCCTCGCCCTTCCGCCTCCCCTACTGCCGGTGAGATCCTTTCCACTAAGTGACGCTATCTCTCAGAGAACAACGGACTACATGAGAGACATGGTAATACAGCAATGGTTTAGTTTCAGTTGAGTCAGCACTGGGGCCTTTGGCCCTTTCTCCCTTTTTCTCTTTGGTCATGTTGGCTGGTACACTACTACTGTCTGCTAGTATCCTACTACCTCACCCTCTTTTGCTGCCTTGGGCACACCCCCTGGCCCTCCTGGACAGACGGCTTGGGGCTTTCATTCCGGCAATACCTCCTGCTTACAGCGGGTACTCATTCCTTCTAGTTTCTCCTGCTCACGATCGAAGAGCTATATGCCAAAGGTATAGTTTATGCCATCTAAGTAAACTCGCCCATTCACTATTTCAACTTCCCGATACGAAGGTGGATCTGAACTGGTCTGTCTGGGAATTTGGTTGTTGTAGGTGAGGGATTGGTTTCGGCCTGTGGTTTGGGGTTTCTTTGGTTTTAGTTTCCTTCTGTTCGGTGGGGGGTGTGCTGTTGGGATGGGGGTTTTCCTTGCTTTGAAGAATGGGTTTCTGGGCTTTCTGTCTTTACTGTTTGTAGATGGCCATGTGGGAGACTTGCGGGGGAGTTTTTTAAACCAAGGACTGGTTGAGTGTTGGTGGCTCTAGGCGAGACCCCTCCTCGTTCAAGTGGTGGGCTCTTAGGAGCGGGCACCTGGCTGCTGGCATGTGCCTTTCTGGAGTCACAGTTTTTCTTCTGGCTGCTTGAGAACAAGGTAGGATGGAGGTGCAGGTCTACATGGTGCAAGCTGATATGACCCCCGGCCTTACTTTCGTTAAAATGGATAAATAAATAAGATGATCAAAAAAAAAAAAAAAAAAGGACACACACCAGCATGCCCCATGAGCTACCTCGCCCTCATGTATGGGCTACCAGCATGTCACCAATCCGGATGTAACCGGACCTCTGGCGGCCCTCACCGTACGCGTTTTTATTGTTAAAACCTTTCTAGTAGGACCTCTTCAAGTTTCTTACTCCTGTTATTACCACCTCGCGACTGCCAGTTTTGTCTGGACAACTCCTCAATGATGTTTGGCAAACACAAAAAAGCTAAAATGGCATCAGTAGACAGTAGAGGTCAGGCACCTGTTACCACGATGTTGGGAGTGTATGGAAGGAGGCCAGGTATCATCAGCAATTTGCCAGCATTGGGGCTTTTTGTCTGGAGGCGTTCCATAAGTCTCCAATGTTATGGTAACTGTTACCTGATATCTACTGTCTTCGGATACTGCTTCAGACTTTTTTGTGTTTGAGGCTAATCTTTGCATTCTCCTCCGTGATTCATTGTGTTTCCCACAGGCTTTTTCCAGATATAGTTTGTCATCAGAAGATCCACAACTTACTTAGCAGCTTACCTTAGTCTGCCAGATCGCTCCTGCCAGTGCTCCCTAATTACCTGAGTTTCACGCTTCAGTCAGTGTTGGAACTCCCACAGCTCTTACCTAGTACTGAATTTCATCCTCAGGCTCTGATCTAGACGTGTTTTACCTTGTTCCGGACTATTTTGACCAGTGTAAAACTAGTTCATTGTATTATATGCTATTGATTTGTGATCATATACTACTACTAAGGAATTCACCTTCACCCTCTTTCTCTATATCACTTTCATCTACCTGTGGAGGGGGATCCGCCAGTGTGCTGACCTGATATAGGCCGCTAATTTCTGCCAGCTAATCTTGTGCCTCTGCTCATTGTGACTAATGAGGACTATATTCTCTCTGAGTACACATGCTGCCGGTACCAGTCAGTATTGTTCCACCTTCCTTTGGATCAATTTCAAACTCTCAGCTTAATGCATCGAGAGCATCTTCATATTCAATAGTCCTCTGCACACTTGTTTGTCGATCTCACCCAATTTTCTCCTCCAATATGCTTGTGATCTACTTGATGATTCTATTGGAAGTCCACTGCTGGGTTGGCCCACATTTGCAATTGGCACTCTAGCAGACCTATCATCATGTTGGCTGCATTATCACTTCTCCCAAGAGGATGTTTTTAATATTTACCTCAAGAACTTGACCTTGTGAAATTTGCCTTGTCAATAAAGATTCCTGACAGTAAGGCTTGTGGCGCATGACATAATATGGCAGTTCTCAGACACAGAAATGGGCCTTTAATCTTTCCTAGAAACCCATCATCCATTGTGCCTCTTTATTTCTTGCCTTAATAAAACTATTCATATATCACGCCTGGAATCTGTGGGGCTACAAATCTTAGATCAATGTTCTGCCCAAATGATTAGATCAATTCTGTCCTATTGCAGACTAAAATAATCGCCAGGAATATGAAACCATATTTTAGAAACCATTGGCAAGGAAATGAACTGATTCTTTCCAAGTACATGCTTTACATTTTGCTCACAGACTGCCGGGTCCTCAGTTTTACGCTTATAGAGATCCGATATAACCTGTTTCGGAGTATGCACATACTGAGATCTGCATGCATTATGCTGTGCCAACATCTGTTTCAAGCGTAGTGGGCAGCCACCTTATTTAGTCTTGTGGCCAGGATATCGGTTATCAATCAATGCCAACTTACTTGGCAATTAGAGGCCCAGGTAGCATCACCAAAGTTGTGCAACTCCAATCTATGTCTGGCATTGCTCCAACTATTACCTACTCTTTCTTTTAGGATCATTGTTTTGGTGAATGGATCTAAGGACAATTTTGAGTCCTAGCTTATCTTAGTGGCTGTGATCAGGGTAGTAAGCTGCATCTGGACAGTTGTATTTTGTCAGCTGCTAGTCACATGTGGGACTATGCTATCAGATCCCACCACTGCCTGAGTTTGAAGTCGGGCTAACAAACTCAGCCCTGTTGGAGAGGTGGTAGGCACCCCATTGTGAATTTGTTTTAGCTATCTTGCATGGGCTCTCATGTTTTCTATTGTGGTAACTAATTCTACTTTCAGGACTTAGTGTTCAGTGGATGCTCACCTTCAGGATTGACAGCTGTGATTTATGCCTAGCTGCAATTAGTCACTGTGCCCCCAGACCAGCTGTAGGACACTGGCCATGCTCATCTGGCTCTAAACAATCCTCTTCCTCACTGTCCTCATATTACCTGTCATCTGAGTCCATGCTATCATCTGGTTTTCTCGGACCCCGCCCTTCTTAGTCCTGAACATGGCGCTGTGGTACTTCATGTTTTGATAGGATGGTAAAGTTGTTGGGCCCAATGACCTGCGGACTGATCGAGGATGATTGAAGACAAAGACGCTGACAGTGCAGCCAACATCTCCTGAGATTTTAATTTCCGGATTCATCTACCGTGGACCTCATTTTGCTCTTGGCTCGGCTGCTGAGACAGACATGTTCTTTCCGTGCTAATGGTGGGTCATGGCTGCTGCTGCGGTATTGTAATCTGGTGAATCCACCGACTTTGATTAAATATTTTCTGGAAATGCAAAATAGATTCTGGAGGGGGAGCTAGCATCAGGGAACATAGATTTCTAGAAATTTAAAGGAGGCTATTGGGTTTGTACTTAAAAGATAGAAAAGGTTAGAATGAGTTCTTTAGGCTCTGTTTGCGGGAATGGAACTGGTCCGTTCCCCCATACAAATGACCGTTTCCTTCCGTTTCAAAACGGTTGGAGTAAATCCAGTGTTTGGTAATGTAGAAAAACAAGAACCGTTCTGTTCCAAAGTGGATCTTGGCAACCAGGTTTGCAACAGTAGCTGGTCCCCCACTTAGGCTAGTTTTGTATTAAAAAAATTTTGTAATGTATAAAGACATCTTAATTAAAAATAATAACCAGATTATTCCCTATACATCATATTTTCCACTGGCACCTCCGAAAACAACTCATACACCTCCAAGATGGCATCTCACCCCAATATGAGCACAATTCATACAGCCATAATTCAATGACGGATTCATATCGCAATTACCTCTGCTCTCTATTCTCATCGGTTCCTCTCTAAAGAACCTGTTCATACATCTATTCGAACTGGAATGATTTATACTGCTGAAATCCTGCAAGCACATCCTCGTCCTGCTCTAGAGGTTATTCGTATGCCAATTACAACATTGTTAGACCTTCGAGACTAGGTAATTGAGAGGGGATTACTGGTGTCTACACGTCAAGTAGCTGTGGAAGAACAACTTGTATTGTTTTTATGGATTAATGGACATGGAGCTACAAATAGGGAAGCTCAGGAACACTTTCAGCATAGTGGAGAAACAATTTCACGGTTAGTATTAATTGCACTATAATATTTATATATGAAATGTTTATTATTCTAATTATTTTACAGCTATTTTCATCAAGTTCTAAAGGCACTCCTGCCTCTGCATGAAGCATTTGTACATCTTCCACCAAACAATATTCCTGCAAAAATACGGAAAAATTGGGGAAAGATGTCCAATTTTAAGGATGTTCGTGGAGCAATCGATAGGACACACATTTTGGCCCATGTCCCACGAAACCAGCAGGGTCCCAATCGTAACCGGAAAGGTACCCTCTCGCAAAATGTTCTTGCTGGATGCAGCTTGGATATGTACTTTTTCTATGTATGTTCTGGCTGGGAGGGTTCAGCCAATGATGCTCGAGTATTAGAAAATGCTGTGATTCATGGATTTCCAAGACATGAAAATACAGTTTATCTTGCAGATGCAGGATATGGTCTTCGTCCTGGGTTTTTAACACCATACCGTACCGTACGATATCATCTGCGGGAGCAAGCACAAGCTCATTTACGTCCACGAACTAAGGAAGAGCTTTTCAACCTACATCATGCTCAGTTACGAAATGTTATTGAACGTATCTTTAGAGTTTTACGGAAGAGGTTTCAAATTCTCAATACAGCTCCAGAGTTTGACCTTACCACACAAGCTCGACTTATATTGGTAGTTTGTGCATTACATAACTTTATTCGACACTGGGCAAATGGAGAGGAGGATCAATTTTACCAGGATGCTGATTCATCCTTGGAAAACATCAATCACTCTGAGGAATCAAATCCATGTTATGAGGAGGAGGATGAAGGAAATGTTAGAGATGCACAAGATATGGGAGAGATGAAACAAGATCGAGACAAACGTGCAACACAAATGTGGCTTGATTATGTCCAATACCAAAACCAGTCACAGTAGACTAACTGCTGTAGAATTCCTAGGCCTTGTAACGTACTATTTGACCTCTTAACCAAAGCTCCTGATCCTCACCTTCCTCTAATGCTAAAAACACTTCTGCCTTAACTGGGTTCTCAAAAAGCTCATATCCAGTAACAATATCTTGTGTTGACCACCCTGGTCTTCCTTTATACTTTTGTTGAAGCTTTGATACAGCTTGCTGAACAACTGATTGGGATGCTGCAATAGTAATTGGTGTAGTGGCCATCCCTTCAACAGCAGTGATCAGCCGTTCAGAAACACTCCTTGGAGGTTGTCAAATATGTCCCAGTGGTGCTAGCCTTCTCCGCTTATGTTGACGAGGACTTGTATCGGGGCTGGTCTGCTCTGGATCAGCCTGAGTTGCTAGATCTGACCTAAGGGGCGAAGGAATCGTGATTTGTTGTAATTTTGTATGGCCAGGATAGATTGCATGACCACCTGTTGCTTGAACTCCCTCCATGATTTCCGCCAACTCAATTGCATTTGCAAGTGGTTTGTCACGAAACTCTCATATTCCAGGCTGTTTTTTTATTTCTTTCTCCCATACTTCATCTGGTGCAGTAACCGCACCAGTCTTAAGATCAACCCCAAAACCATTCAAATCTTTCAACCTGGTCCACATCTTCCATTTTTTCTTCAAGGTCTCCAATTTGCCTTGACATCTCTCACCTGTTACAGGAGCCCCAGGTCCAGCAATCAGAAGAACTGTCACAGCAATCTCATCCCAAACTTCCATCTTTAGCTCATTATCAGATCGTTTTCCAGTCCTAATAGCTTGAACTAGTTCTCGCAACAACACAGATGTCATTTCAGGAGACCATTCAACTGGATGCCGGCGAGGCTTACGGGTTTTCTGCTTGCTTCCTGTAAAGGAGGAAGGTACTTCACAGGGGTCTAGAACACGAATTTCGGATAAATTTTCTGAAAAAAATGTTAGAACTTATCGTAGTAACTATAGTGATATTTAACTTACCTTCAATCTCGCAGGAGTGGTTAGAACACTCAGGTTGATGCCCACTTGGTAGTATACATGCAGTATTTTGACTTGCAGTAGTATCCGAGTCTAACTGTATTGATTGAGTCTTATCACTCAAGGTTTGTGTATTCAAAGGTGAACTACTATTTTAAATTAGTAAACAATTATGATAAGTATGGTGAAAGTGGTAACACACTGGTATTGAGGAGAATGCTTGTCCATCTTGGTATCTGTGAATAAGTTGAAACCTCTTTAGAGAAGGGAGAAGTTTTCACGAATGTTAAGATAAGATAGTTTTTTTTGTACAGGAGACTGAGAGATTTGCACATAATATAGAATTTATTTCATTAGTTTACAAGAAAAAGAAAAAAGCAGATTTATTAGGGTATGGTATTCAAAATTACTCTGTCCTATAGAGTGTTGCCAGGGGTTAAAAGAAATTCTCAATTGAAGGTAAGAGAAACCGTTTCGAAACAGAAGTGCTCCATTTCACCTGTTGCAACCATTTTGAAATGGACTGTTCCTGAACGGTTCCGTTCCCGCCAAACAGAGCCTTAAAAAGTTGTCAAGTTCACAGGCTTTAACTGGCTTTCTCAATCTTTGCAGAATATGAAGGATAGGAGACTGGCTACAAAGTGAACCTCGTTGAGTAGACCAAAAGGTTTATTAAAATGCATGATCCAGTCTAGTTTGAGTAAGAATGCTAAGGTGATAGTAACATATGCAGTTAGCGGAAGTGGGAAGATCATAATTTCCTAATTGTAAGAGGTATAGGATTCAGTTAATGTTTGTGAACATTGGGCAAATTGGGAAGAGCACATGGAGGGAGGACAAAGGAGGTAATTTCAAGTGAAAAACGGTGGGGAAAGAACATGGACGATCCTCAATATTCAAAAAAAGCAAACTCCAATACACATCTGACAAACGAAAACTAGCTGGCAAAGAGCAAGAACAATATGAGTCCACAAAACCTGGGAAAACAAAGCTGGAAGTAGCATCCACCATATAAAAAAGAGCCATGAAAGAACAGGAACAATTCATGAAACTCAGGAAAATACAACTCCAGTCCACCTCCAGCAGATGTAAAAGATTGGTGAAAGAACAGGAACAATCTGAGTCTGTAAATCATGGGAAAGCAAACTCCACTAAATGAAAAACAGCCACAAAAGAACTGGAACAAAAAAGCAAAACCTAAAAAAGCAAAACCTAAAAAAGCAATACTCCAATCTGAATCAATCAAAGAAAGGTCTAAGCATATAACAGGCCCAATAGGGTACTAGCCAGACTAGTACATCGCCTGTAAGACTTCATGTCAGCCATATTATATCAAAGTGGACAACCTTTGTTAGAGTAGACTAATCCAAAGCAGAACTCAGTGCGAAAAAGGGAGAGTTACAAACCAGAGATTGTGAGGCAAATTGGCAGACAAATCTGCCTACTAGATGATTTGAGAGGCACAATTAAAATCCAGAATATTGGAGGACAGGGAAGGGCTTTTCGGCAGACTGGGTATGTTAGATACCCCAGCTACATTGATTGGAGGTTCTCTGAAGTCAACCGGGCAATTGGAGCTATTGGACCCCATCATCATGGCCACATCGGACTTCCTGAAAGTGTTGACAGCCACCCAGCCAGATACTTCTCCTATTTTCTTTTAGTTAGCATTTCCAATAACTGCTACTAATATACACCTACTAGACCTCAATACATTGGTGTTTGTGTCCGCTTGATAGAGTGATGCTTGCTTACCTTAGTGTGGTGGGTGGGTAGCATGCGTTGCCTTAGCCTTCGACGTTGATGCATTTTTCATGGCTGGCCCAGATCCACCAGGCCGGCAGACCTGGTCATCATTGTCATCTCCATCTCACCTCCCACCCGCCTCTCCCCCCCCTCCTCATCCTCCTCCTCCTCCTCCTCCTCTTCTGCCTCCACTGCCTCCTCCTCTTTCCAGTTATTCCATGGCCTGTATGGCTCACCATGTGGGGGAGGTGTTTACGGCTCATATTTGGCGTCGCGATGGCATCAGAGTAACAAGTCCATCTGTTTGTTGGGGGGACTTAACCCCCTTCATATTCCAATATGGCATTGCGAAATGATGAGAATCATCTCCGATATTAGTAGTGGCTCCTGCAGAATATTGAGGAGCAAAATTGTACAAGAAGATGGAAGGAATGAGTACAACACCATTGCAACAGTATCCTCCACGATGGCATCTCCACTTCCAACCCCCTCTTTGTGATATCACCTCTATCCTTCAAAGTACTCCAAATGTTCCTCAAGAATCAATATACAGGTTAAAAGAATCTTGCTGCAGTTGAGTATAAGTAGTTTAATTATAAAAGTGTAAAGATAAAATAAAATAGCTATCATTCCAGAAATCATTAAGCAACAGTGATAGTTTATGAAGAAGACACAAGGCTTCAAACGAGAAACTATCCAAGATTACCTGGTCCGAATCATTGCCTCAAGAGAAATAGCAGAATGGTCCTTCAGAAAGGTAGCTGCTACATTGGAGGAAACAACAGGCCTTAAAGTATACCATAGTACTTGTGCTCGCATCTATCACCACTACCAGGAAACATTTAGTACTTCCAACTACCAGCCAACAGGATGACCTCCAATCTTCCAAGAGTCTGATCTAGATTATCTGAAGTCTTTTATTAAAGAAAATACAAGAAGTAGAAGACTATCTTGAGAAGATATTAAAGGGGTAAAGGCATTGAAGGCCTCATCTAGGACAATCAGGAAGGCAGCTAAGAGTATCAATTTAAATAAAGGAAAACCTTGCAAGAAGTAAGTTTTCTAATAAAAGTTTATATTTTTAAAAAGCTAAAATATATTGTACATGGGGTTTGCACTCTAAAAACATACCAATTAGATTTGGTTGGTGCATAAGAAAAAGAGCTTGGAAATTGAGAGAGTGGTCTAGAATCATATAGACAGATGAAACTTCTTTCTCTATAGCTGGATTTGGACCGAGAGAATGGGTGATAAGAGAACCTTCTGAGGAGTATGATCAGGATTGTCTGGATGAGGTCTGGGAGTCAGGAAGAGATACTATTATGCTATGGGGAGCCTTTTGTGGAGATTTAAGATTAAAGTTTGTAGTAGTGCCAGGAAAGGTTAAAGTGAATTCTGGTAAGTATACTAAGGGTATACTGGATGCAGTTTTAATTTCTTTCTGGCATGAGTATTGTGAGATATTTGGTTGGACAAAGATTGTTGAAGATAGTATACTAGGGCATTAAAAGTAAGTTCTATCTTCTTTCATATGTCTTATAATTATTTTATTTTCTGTCTTATTATTATAGAACTACTTACTTAAGAATATAATCTAACAACTAATTTAATTACATATTTTCTAAAAAGGGTAGAAAGAAAAATGAGGTAGATATATTGCCTTGGCCACCACAGTCTCCAAAGCTGAACTTAATTGAGAATTTCTGAGAAGATATGGAGACTTACTTGGGGAAAGGTTATGGAAGAATTGCAAGTAGAGAAGAGCTAATCAGAGCTGTAGAGGAAGTTTGGAAAGCTATTCCTAATGGAAGGTTTATGGGTCTTTGCAAGAGTATGCCAAAAAGGATCAGAGAGGTTATCAGAAGAAAAAGGTACCAAACTCATTATTGATTTAAGGTTTTCTTTTTATTTTACTTCAAGGGAATACTGAGGACTATTTTATTTTTGTCTTTTACTTCTGTTATTTATTAAATGTTGTTATAGAATGAAGTAGTACTATATATTGTCAAGAATGCTAATATAAGGAGATTTATATTGTACAAGTATTACATTACATTTTGTCCACCCCCTGTAGTATACTGCCTAGTGCTGATAACATGTCGAAACCCATTCCCATCAGTTACTATCCATTTTATTCCACAGAGCAAGTAAGACATGGTAGGTTCCCTCCACTCCAGTCTGGAGACTGCTCCATGGGTTTGCCACTGAATTTTGTCCAGCCCAGAGCAGGGAGGAGTGCACAGGTTAATATGGGATAGTATGTCGAACCACAGGCTAACAGTACCTGGTTTAGAAAATGCGATAGGATTTGTGTTAACCTACATGATACTAATCTGCTGCGGACAGTTTTAGGGAACTTACAATCATTTCTGGAGGCAGCAGTAGCAAGAACAAGAAGAGAAGGAGCAACAGCAAGACCAATTGCCTGCAACATTCTTGAATGCTTTTTTGCTACATACTTGATCAAAAAATCCAGACATTCAGTGAACATCCTGCCCCTTGGTGTGTCGGTCTGCCAGCTGTGTATGGTACCATTGCTGGCAATGGGCTGAACTGTAACCGCCACCCATTAGGCTGGAGTAGCACTTGTGTACCTGTAATCTGCTCACATACCATCCTGAGTGTCAAGGCCTTTCACCCAGTACTAGACTACAGATTGAAAGTAGCCAGGTTCAGGAACCAATAAACTAGTTTGCAGCAATACACATCGCCATCATTTTCATGCCTTTGTGGTCTAGGGGAAACGAGTCAGGATTTTGAAGTTGGCATCATGAGTCAGTTGCAGGGGGGGACAGTGGGGGTACACCTATCTTTTGCTGATGAAATTTGTCAGCTGGAAGCAGGAAAAACAGGTAGCAATAAAAACTGGGTCCTGTACATACCAGTAACAGAAATGGGAAAAGTCTGGCTAATGGTGTGGAATAGTTGTGGGACTTGTGCAGATGGAAAATGCTGCATGGAGGATTATTAGCTGTGAATGCATTATAGTCATTAAACTAAACTGAGTACTTACCACTGGATGCTTGGCCTGAGGGCAGTAGTATCAATTTCTTTCCGGACCAGGGATGGATGGGTTGATCCTTGGTTAATGGGTGGATGGAAGTAGAGATTATTTGATGGTATCAAGAGGAAAAGGAAGAGAGAGGAGGGGGAATGGGGGCAGCTTATATATGAACTAGAAACGGTTTGGTGGGTGGAATCAGGTTTGTACCTGGTGCAATCATGGGCATCTTAATAGACGTTTCACCAACCAATGTAAGCCCAAAAAATATGTTAAGCCTCAAATGAGCTGCACTTGAGCCTCACGTGAGCTGCAAATGAGCCACAAAATGTGAAGACATCCGACAGTCTCTACTAAATATTACTCACCATACTTGAAAGCTAGAAGTTACCTCTGAAAGCAAAGATTAGCAGACTTGAAAGAACTAATATCTACTTGGAAGCTAGAAATGGTACTCAAAAAATGTATATTGGACCCGAGGGTCATTTTGAGCCAAAAACAAGCAACAATATATGTGGAAAGATGGTCATGAATTATTCGTAATAAACACCATTCTAGGTTAGTATAAACGATACTAAACAGCTAAATACTAGACTTAAAAGACTAACTAGTGATAGGCTGTAGAGTACACACCAAGAGGCTCGCAGCTTGGTAGTAGCAGGCACTGTGCCATTCTGTACAGGAAGGCTAAAAAGCTTTACCGGCTCTCGAGGGATCTTTTGGGCTGCAAATAGGCCATAGAATACGATCAAGACTATCACCGCTCACTAGTGAAACACGATCTTTGCATGTAAAATAATCCACATGCAAAGCCAAGATATTATACTTGGCAGAGCAAGACTACTGTGCAGACATCCTCCACCTGAGGACCAGTCAGCTATCCCACTAGCATGATAGGAACAGCTCCTCTTCCAGTTTTTGAAATACCTAACTTTGAACATGAATGATAGTATGTGGCGGAATATTGCTTGCATTTCATGCGCTAATACATGTCACAATAGACATCTTCTTAACTGTAGTTGAAACATTACAGATGACTACAATGTCTTCAAACCCGTGCCAGTGCCCTTATTGTTGACAATGCTCTCAACAGGCTGTGGCTTAAAAGAAGTACCAGCAAACAATCCATCTGGACATCATCCAATTCCTCTGGGCTACAACAGACCAAACCTCATACAAGTTGATGCTACAGTACCCAATGACAATGTAGATGAGCAGGTCATCACTATAACCCAGCGGCTTGCAGACCAAGAGATTGATTCTGACTCTAAGTCTGACTCCACGCCAGATATTATATATTATAAGATTGATAGTGATATATAGCACCACTCAGGCTTGGAGGACCCCAATAGATCCCAACCACCAGATATGGTAAGCCTGCTAAATTAAGGGACAATCCAGAGTGTAGGTAGAACAATAGTAGATGTTGCTAGCTATTCAGAGCTCAATCAGGCCTTGAACAATGACCCAAGGAACACTTTTTCATCAGAATACGACATCTATTGAGCTAGATGGCACATCTGAACTGAGGTAGCCAAGTCAGGGATTGATCATTTGTGGACGATGTAAAACCTGTAATCCCCTTCTCTTATAGGAATATTGTTAACTACCTGATCCGCCAGGTTGTATATAAACCTGACATGGTGTATGCATCTGTTCAGGAATATAATTCAAGTGGGGAACGATTGTACTCCGAGATGCATACAGAAGACTGATGGCTGGAAACTCAGGTATAAAATTGGCCTGCAAAAGGTAGGAGTCGGCAGTTTATCTTATGCTAACTATGCCTCCTGTTTCCTAATAGGAGTCACTGCTAGCTGGGTCAACATTGGTACCAATTATCAGATTGTGGGATCACAATCACCTTCCCAATGTCTCGGATGATAAGAAAGCCTGGCTTGTATATGTGATGATCAGAAATAACCTGTAGCAGACTAGACACAGCCCCCGAAGATGCAAATCCTGCTTCTTCAATGCTGCTAGTGCCACCAACATTTAGCGGTGAATCAGCACATACCGACAAAGCCCAGTGGCAGATGAATGCAAATTCCTTGTAATCTGGTTTTGATCTCTTCTTCACACCGTTACTGGCCATTGCCCAAGATGGTATGATAATAGATTGCTCAGATGGGAAAACATTCCTCTATTTTCCCATCCTGTCTGCTAAGATTGCAGATGATGATGAGCATACAAGCTTACATGGAATAAGTAGTAAGTCATGCCCAAAGTGTGAGGTTCTAAACAGGGAGCTTGGTAGAGATCCATGGGGTACAAATACAATCTATAACTGCACCAGATATGCAAAGAATGCCTTGGAGTACTGGAGAACAGGAATGGCCAATGCTAGCGAATATATCAAGCAGATTGGTGCAAAAACATGCCATATTGTGTTCTCCATACACCACTATGTAGACCCTGCAGACCTCCAGACACCAGACCTGTTGTATAACATTGAGCTAGGCCTATTTAAACGTATGATAGCAGGGGTAGAATGATTCCTGAAAAAGCACAAATGGCAGGAGGCATTTGACTATGTGTGCAAAGAACTTCCCCATTATCCCAGATTCAGCGTACCAAAAATGGCCTATTGGGAAGTTACGCAATGGCAAAGGTAAGGAAAGGCCATGCATAGCATCAGCAGATGTATTGCAGCTGCACTAGCATCTATATTATAGAACACATACTGCTCTCAGTACCTCCCTTTCAATCATGCCTTTCAAGGTGTTAGTGCATTGATTGTTTACAGTCTGATGGCCCAGTATCAGAGTCATACGCCTGATACCATATCTTATATGAAAAATTATCTGTGAATATTTTACAAGAACAAAGAAATCTTTCTTGAGTTTTATACATCAAAGGCTACTCACCCCCAGGCAAGTTGCCAGGATGGTCAACTATGACAACAGATAGCTAAATGAACAAGCCAAAGAACTTCCCAACATCAGTACCGCCAAACGCTAGCGACTCACAGATGAAGAGAGGTACCAAAGAATTGATCACCAGGTAGATTTAATCCGGGATGAGAACCACTTCAACTTTATCAAGATGCACTACCTGAGTAACTTTGTGGGCCATGTGTGACGTTTTGAGTCTGTGGCAATTGATTCCACTGATATTAGTGAACTGGCATATAAAGAACAGATCAAAGAAGGCTATAGGTGATGGAACAGAAATGTAGCTACTCCACAGATCTTATCCCGGTATGGCTGCCAGGATGCCCTGGGAATGTGTTTACTTACACTCAAGGAACCTTAGCTGACTGGTGATAGGGTAGGGATAGGGAACATGATAGAAGAGATAGAGATATCTTCAAGCCACAGTGGGCTACAGTATATTCCCAGAGGTTTCAGGAATTCAGGCACAGTAACCAACCTTTGTGACACCGGTGAGATCAATTACTCCGCAATGGTGGAGGAGAGAGTCCATTATATCAAGCATACCATAGTAGATGAGTAGCGGCTACCTACCAATTCCGCAGAACTCGGATTACTTCCAGTGGAGCAATTTACCCATCATGAAATTCGAGTCCAAGACTTTCAATCAACGGACTTCTTCCAGATTGGCTGGGCTTGGTTGAATGGAACAAAGACTTGTCAAAATCCAGGGTCAAGAAACCATTGAGTATGGATCGGGGCCAGCAAAGTGGACTCATGCAGGGATCTGCAAGGGAGGTGAGCGGCATGGTTGTTAGGGCTTTTTCACATAAGAAACATCGAGAGTGTGGTGGGTGATATAAGTAGGCTAGCAGTGGTTCACACGCTCAATCCTGTATGTGGTAGCAGATTTCATGTACTAATAAACACATCTGAGTTTGTAAGCGGTCCAGCAGTCGGGATATACTGATTGTCAATATAGGGGCAGTGATGGGGCAAGTGTATCTGATTCATGCCGAGGAGAGGCAATGGAGAGTGAATCACTGGATTGATTTGCAAAGGTTTGATGAGATATATTGAATTCTTGTATATAGAAGTATAGAAATAAAGATTATATAAGAATCACAATTATGCTACAAGAAGCAAAGGAAAATCAAAATTGAAAACTGTCAGTAGAGAGGATGTGAGGAGCCAGAAGTAATCCAAGTGGTACTAACATCAAGAGTACGGAGGGGGGCTGGACAGAATTCGCTCAGCAAGCTGCCTTGAAATAAAAAAATATAAACTGTGTGGCACCTATATGCTGGCACCCACATCTATCTTTACAGTATATTGGTCTTTCTGCCTCTGTCCTGGCACAATAGCCATACCAAAGAGGACTGGTAAGGGCAGTAGAAACAACCAGACAGTATGAGGAGGGCAGTCCGAGTGGGTATATAGGTGCTGGAGAACTGGTGGATCCTTGGATTACACCAGCTTACAGTACGCGGCCAATCTATTATAGGATGTTTCCAGACAGATTGGAGCTGTATGGATGAGTTGGGCTGGTAGGTTCACATTCAACAGACAATAATGCAGGAACAATAGAATGAAGGCTGCCTTACAAAATAGTGTTGTAGAGTAAAATGGGGGCCACAATTGGGATAAATAGAGCCGGTGACATGCACATGAGATGGTCGAAGCAAAGGGAGGGTCGTGGGAATATGTGACAGCGACAGCAGAAATGAGTTAACATTCAGACAGTCAGGACACTTAGGATGAAGAAAATTGATGGGTGGCCTCTAGACAAAGAGGTTCTTCGTCTGGCGAGAGGGTTTTTTT
>NW_003298818.1:153545-154891 GCF_000151645.1 Tuber melanosporum | reverse complement strand
TGGTTTTGACCACTATGGTTTCCACAGACAAACTGGTTTTTTTGGTATATTGGGGCACCTGCCACTAGCGATCTTTGCTACCTACCAAGGGGTTACCATACCATCCATGATCAGTACTAGCAGAACCAATCCAGTGGCTCTCTGCCATTATCCAGATATTATGGAAATGAAATCCTGGTGTGTTGGACTGGTCAGCTGGCTCCTTGATAACCATCCCTGGCTTATTATCCACCCTTAATTAACCATGGATGGTGTCCTCATTTTATCAGGTGCCTGTTTAGTAGAGGCTTAGGGCTTAAGAAGGAGTATCTGAAGGTAAGGTCTAGAGCTCTTGTACCAATTCCCCATATATGTTAAAGATATGCTTCTCTCCTCTGTCTAGATCCTTTATCTTAGCCCTATTGTCGCTCCCTGCTTGGTTCCCTTGATCCTGTCTGTTTGCTCTCAAGGTTTTGGTACTTATTAGAGACCTTTCCATTGACAATTGGAAAACTGTAATTCTTCCAATAGTAATTATCTGATCTTTAGAATCCATAGACTCATCGTCTAGTTCTCTAGTTGACCTGTGTTTGCCCCAATTGTTTTCCCTTTTGATGAAATGATCAGTTTCATCCACAGGTAATTTTTGAAGGATTATTCTTAGAAGCAACCATCCTAGGTCATCAACTTTAAACCTCCATAACTCATGCTCTAACAGACAGATATATTCTGGAAAATACCTCACAAATTTGCAGGAAGCTATTCCAGCAGATTGGCACATAATTACTCAGTTAGTAACTACTATTTATCATATGTAACAGGCCCTTGTTCATTGTTTGGTGATAGTGATAATTTCCTCAACCATGCCACATTCCTAGAACTAGTTCTAACACCCCAAGCAGTCCACTGGCTTGTTTCTTGGTGATGACAGGGAGTTCTCCACTCTGCTAATTATCATAGGGTGGATGAGAATATGTTTTCTCTTTATAATGATACTCTAACATTTAATATCATATCTTCGTGCAAAAACATCCCATTACCTACAGCCTATGCTAAAGATGGCCTATTTTTGAACCTAAGCATCTCTCTAAGTAGTTGATTGAATAACTCTGTTCCACTTTACAGAACTAGCTGAAGGTCCCCTCTCATATATCCTGCCAACAGGATGTGGTCAGACAGATGTCAGCCATGCATACAGTATTATTCTGATATTTTCAACTGTTTGGCAATTCAGTCACAGGATGGAACTAAGATAGATACAGATAATGATGTACAAGCCTGTCAGTGGCCTGGAGGGGCTTGTTGGAGACTAGAGATTCCGACTCTACTGCACGCCAGATCAACATTGAAACTAGCTGTGAGTTGGA
>NW_003298818.1:151704-152495 GCF_000151645.1 Tuber melanosporum | reverse complement strand
AGTTACTTTTTAGCATACTTTAGAGTAATCCTAGCTCTCTTTCTAGCTAACAGCTTTCATATATATGCCTCGTACATGATTGAGTCTAGTCTGTCATGACATAAACAGGGAGCATGAAAGTTGCCAAGTTGTTACCGAGTCAAGTCGTGATTTTGCTTGGATGCACAGATAATTACTGGCCTTGTTTGATGATCAACTTTGCATAGACATCTGAAACAGGATTCATTTTGTGTTAAAACTGGTTTACATATGTGTGCTAAGAAAATCTATACCATGGACCATTGTTGATTCACAAGATATGCTACAACTGAAATCTGCTGGAAAATTGAAAACAATGGCAGGATCTTTCTTCTTTCCATATTTTTCAGCTCTCAGTGTGTGGCTTTGTGGTTTGTCCAGACATTTTTGATAGTTCTACGCAACATAGTTCAGGTTCCACATTTGATGATTTGACTCAAATGTAGCTTAGTCAACCAATCACCAACTATTTTACCCATCTACAGTAGTTCTAGTTTGCATTAACCCTGTACTGGTGAGAGCTTATGGTATGCCACTGTTGGTGGTACAACTTCAAATCAAATTATATTGAAGCACCTAAGTTTTTTTTCTATTATATTACTTTTTGAATACCACATTATATTCATACCTCACATATCATGCTCCTGAGAAAGCAATCACAAATATGGTGAATGAGAGTTGATGATAGAAGTATATTAGAGAAGAAAATGTATTCTCTTTACCAATCGTTAAGAAGCATTCAGACGACGCCAACTACCCTAATTGTTCGGACG
>NW_003298818.1:134992-151554 GCF_000151645.1 Tuber melanosporum | reverse complement strand
AACCTGACGGGTAGTGCGGATTTGGATTAGAGAAATATAAGTGCGAATGTGTTGGACCCTGAAAACCTGCCAAGAAAAATCGCAAAAGTGCACATAAATCTAACATAGTGTGTGGGGAATATTAAAGAAATATTATAAATCTGGTATGTAATCAACATGGATAAACATGAATAAAAGATTAACGAAACACCATTTATTCCATAACAATATAATCAAATAACACATAAGTTTCCTGTCTGTATTCAATGGAATCTCTGTAAAATGAATTTAAATATGACCTAGCTCTAGTAATGTCTATAGTATATAGGCTTTAACAGAAACATACCCAAGTAAGTAAAAATTCAATATTTATCATCAAATATATTGCAATGTAACATAGAACAAGATTTCTGTGCTGCCGGGTTCACATGCATCTTACCTCTGGTAAGTATAAGTACCGTGAACTCTGCACACTATTCTGCCTTTCTCTGTATACTAATGGTAATGAGTAGACTCTCTACTAACCTATGGAGGCAATTCAGTGATAACTAGCTTGCCAGCATAGTCTCCCACCCACTACCCCTCCTTGTAGAAGAAGAATTAAAGTTACAACTGTGGCATCTAACTTGATTTATGACTCTGAAAGTTATGTAATTTCCATTGTTTTTTGTATTTGTCAACAAAATTGTTTAGGTCGGAGGAATGCTTTTCTTGCCTTATTAATAGTTTTTCCTTATTAACCCTCCCATCCTTAGTAGTTATACTACTGGGGCTTCCAACTTACAACAACACTATTCTTCTAGCCCAAGGTTATGGTAGGGCAGAATCTCGACCTTTGTTCCTGATCAATATAGATTTATTGATAGCCTCTCCCCATGGGGCCTCCTCTCCCCATCCTTCACCCTATGCAAAATAGTCAACATTTACCTGCTAGTAATATATTATTCACCTCCTGTATCACTGCCTCAGATTCAATCTTGGGAAATCAGCCTGCCTCAATACTGGCATGAGGCAACTTCAATATATATAACAAGCTATCGAAATATTTCTTTTGAACCCGTGTGAAGATCTCTGATTCTACTATCAGCTCCTTAGGTTCTAGCGTATTAGGCCCAATGCTTCCTGTTGAAGTCATAGAACTATCATGCGCTAACTCCTTATTTTTACTGTCTACAAGATACACCTCATTGTGCTACATTCTAATTCCTATCTTTCCCAATATTTATTAGCATTCTGCTATAGCCTCATACAGAGCCAACCATAAGCTAATTCACACAGTCAGCTAACTCTAGTGGGCAACCTATGTAGACAGTGAAGCAACACTGGAACTAATACTAGAGGATCCATGCAATAGAGGCAGAAAATACAGTAAAACAGATCCTGCAGCTCTAGAAGTATGGTGTTGAACTAACCATAATGAGGTCCAAATACTTTATCAACAGACTCAACAAGGCTGGTAGGAAGACATCAGAAGTGCCACCTCATAAGCATGATAGAGACCATTACATAAAGTGACCGCGGTATTGAAAAAGATGCACAGGTAGACTTAGAACATTAGTAAAAAGAAACCTTAAGTCAAAGCGGTATGCTGTACATCCTGACATAAAGGTTCAGTTACCAACATCTTGTGCATCCCGGGTATCCTGAGTTTACAATTATGTCCTGGTTGTCTAGAGCATCTAGTTGTGTCTAACCTATCTGAGGTTTATCCTACATGTGTATGTGCTAATTTTTACCTCCCAATCTGGCTTGGTGAACCTTAATCCTAGTAGATATCATGACACAAGATGGCTGAGAGTCCTCATCATCATACTACTAGCAAGCCCTATAACAGCTACCAGTATATCAACTGGACACTACCCTTAGGATTAAATCTAAAAGTTTCTACTGAAAGAGGAGATGTGTAGTACCAAATTCTATTTTATTCTCTTAAAAAACCTGGGAGCTAAAATAGCCAACAGGTAGAATGGAATTCTGAGTGATAGTTGTTATTGTAGGGGCTGGTAGTCACTAGGGTATTTTGTTAAGGTTTTCTAAAGCTGCAACATGTTTAACTTCTGGAGAATGACACATCTGGACAACCACACAACTTCAATGTCAGAGCATCAACATCAGGTCTGTTAACTACCATTGCTCAATAGTCCTAATACAATCAAGGGTAATCATTTGGAACAACATTCTTCTCAATTTTGGCTATCCAAGGTAGCAAAAAAGAGAATATCGGTTACTGTGAGTTTGCTAGGAGTTGCTGAATATTTCATGTTCTGAAAATAGGCTGACCTCGTCCAATAACCTAGTCCTAAATACCCAAAGGCACAGCCTGACACATTGCGTCATAGACCTATCCAAGGTCAGCTTTCCAACTGTATATAGGATGTGCTCCCAGTAATAATGTTGGTTGAGATACAGGCTGGTTCGAAAGTTGGCTTGTCTGGTCAGGATTTTATAAAACCCAAACTTTGACAGCCAATTACTTCCTCAATGCTTTGACATCCTAGCTGATATCTTCCATCTTGGAGTAATCCATGACCAGCCTTCCAATGGTTTAGAAATTATTTTCTAGGTACCAATATCCATAGAGTTACAGCCAATTAGTACCTTGGCAAAGTGCTGCTTAGGACACCAGATTCCATCCTGCATACACAGAGACACAGGCTGCCATTTTTTGTCCAACACTGACTGGATGCCAGCTTTCCAACAGTGTATAGAACATCTTTCCAGCATTGATATTGTTGGAGATACTGGCCATTATGGAGGTGGTTTGGTCAGGTAAGATTTTGACTATAGACTAATTTGACCAGGGATTACAACCAGAATAGTCTGACACCCAAGTAGACATTTTAAGTCCTGGAACTACACAATGCTAGATTTGCAACACTATATACAATGTCTTCTTGACATCGATGTTGGTGGAGATACAGGCTATTATGAAGGTGGTCTGTTTTGTTGAGAATTTGACTAAACACTTACTTTGATGCCACATTGTGTTCTGAATACTCTTAGGTCTCGGCTGATGCTTTCTGTTCATGACCTACTCGATGCCACGCTACCAATGGTCTATAGGACATCTCTTATTATAAAGGTGGTCTTTTCTGACAATGGTCTGACTATGTACTAACTTGGACATCTGATTCCATCGTAAATACGTCAATGTGCAAGGTGATGATTTATGTGATGGACCTACTCAATTCCAACTTTCCAATAGTGTAAAGCGTATTGTTGTAACATTAATATCTGTCCTGGCAGAGCCTGTTTTGGATGAATTATTTTGTAGTGAGGCTGTGGATAGGTGCTGACTTTCACTCCAGATTGCTGTCTAGTTCACAGGACGTACAACCTGACACTTGACTTTCTATAGCTACTGGATGCCAGCCTTCCAATGGTGGAAAGAACTCCTTCATAACATCAATATCTATCAACCAATAGCCTGTTTTTCAAGTATTACCCTCTGGAAAGGCTATGGCGAAG
The DNA here is from genome assembly GCF_000151645.1 of Tuber melanosporum. Classification (NCBI taxonomy): domain Eukaryota; kingdom Fungi; phylum Ascomycota; class Pezizomycetes; order Pezizales; family Tuberaceae; genus Tuber; species Tuber melanosporum. The sequence continues at coordinate 148,107 of NW_003298818.1, read as the reverse complement.
TGCTGACTTTGACACCAGATTGCTGTATTGTATACAGGATACAGAAGCTGAAACATGATGTCTAACACCTACTAAATGCCAGCCTATGAACAGTGTAAAGAATGCCTTCCTGATGTCAATATCTCTCGAGTTACAGCCTTTTTGCTTGTATTATTCTCTAACCAGGCTATCACTAAGCGCCAGCTTTGACACCAGACCGCTGTATAGTATGGAAGCCACTCAACCTGACACTTGTCATCTTATACCTACTCAACACCAGCTTTGCAATGGTATAAAGAAAGCATTTGTGACATCAAAACCTGTCATGTTATGACCTGTTTTGCATGTATTATTCTCTGGCGAGGCTAGGTCTAAGAGCTGACCTTGAAACCAGATTGCAGTCCAGTACACAAGGTGCACAGCCTGACACATGACGTCCTACACCTACCTGATACAAGCCTTACAAGGGTGCAATAAGTGTCTTGGCGATGTCAATATCCATCGACTTAGGACCTATTTTGGAAGTGGCTATTGTGGAAAAAGTTTGAATACCTGCCAATGCCTTTATAGCTACGCAATTTTGTATCATAGCTTATTGAAAGATAAATAAATCCCTTGCTTTTGTATACAAATCTTATAAAATTTGTGCTATAACCTAAGCATAAGTTATGCTATGCATTTGTAGTGTTTTATACATTCATTATTTCCAATAACATGTTCTGACATTGGTTGAGGTGGTGATTCCTGTCCTGAGTTATGAGCATGTTTGTATTTGCATCCTGAGTCTTGCTGTTATGTCCTGAGTTTGGAGGTTACATCCAGCAACATCCTGATACCAGTTGCCATGTCTGTCTTCACCCTGGTTAACAGTAAACCATTTAAGCGTACAGTGCCCTAGACGGAAAGAACATACTAGACATAATTTAATTGTTTTTGCTGATGAAAAGGTTTTGCCTAGTGATGGTGGCACCGGTGAGTACCAAGGTTTTCCTGGATCTAATACAACACAGTGGGATGCCAAACCAGATGCAGAGGACAATGCTACTACTCATAGTAATGCCTCAGGACTGCGTTATCTGTTACAAATTGCATAAACAGAGAGAAATAATCCCATGCCAAATGTGTGAATTTCAACTACATCTGAATTACATGAAACTAGTCACACCAGGAGAATGCCAGGTGCCTGCAAGGGATAATGGGCAGTGGACCATACACTCTGCAATTGTTCCAATCATCCAGTGTAGTACAATGTTGGTCGTCACTGGCCACCCAAAGTGCCACAATGTCTCAGGTGGGAAGCACGAGTCTGGCCAACATATTGACCCCTTTATGACATCAACCTATCGGGCCTGATGTTGTTTCTCTGTGGAATGCAGTGTCAAGGATAGCGGAAGCTACTGTTTCACCAGCAATGACTGTTATTCTCTGTTATAAACCTTTTATTAACTTAGGCCCAGGTCTGGTGGCTCTAACTCCAGAGGTACACCCAATTTGACTTCAGGCATTCAATCAGATTTTGGATGCAGGACACATTACGCTATCTAAGGAATGCATAAAAATAGTAAGTGGACATACTAAAAATGGATCTGGCGTCATCATGGATATGGTACTAATGGGGAAAGATATACAAGCAGTGATTATAGGTAAGATTGCAGTTTCATTACAATGTGGAATGTGAGACTGTGAAATTATATAACCTCTGAAAGGTTATCCCAATACTCTTGTGAACAGGGTGGACAACCTTCAGGAATGAGATAGATTTAACTGTGCCCTACAGGAGTATGAGGTTTGCACCAAATACACAAGATTTCCCTCTCCAGCTATAATGAAGATTGATTATACGGTGTGCAGGAGATTATATTGCCATGTTTGACACCGCATATTACTGTGGGCATATGGTGAAAGTACCTCTAGGGCAATAGAATATGGGGGATTGCCAAACCTGATTTTCTTGGATGCATTAATGGCACAATAATTTGCTTAACCAGCGTAATATTGTACAATACTGTCTGTGTATGGCAAAATGGAATACATAGGGATCTGGACTACTTCATGCCTGAGAAAGCTGGTGGTAAGTCACATATAAATGCACCTTGTTGTTAGTAACCAAGACAGCTCACTTGATGGCAGACCTTCTTGCCTAGCAGTGAGTGACATGGGCAGATTGCTCCAGAGAGTGGCAGCAGATGATTCTGGAGAAGACAAAGTGGATCATTAGGGCAAAGGTGGAAAGTGTGTATGGCAGGTAAGAAGATTGCTCCCAGGGCTTTACTGACAACTGGGTAGCAGTAGTGGCAGAGCAACGAGGTCTGATATCAGGTCAGACTCCATAACGTCCTACACTGTACCGTCCGACTGCCAGTTCTCTTAGCATTTGTGAATTGGTTGGGTGTCAGGACAGGCACAATATTTTCCAGGAAATTGGCTTGCCAATAGTTTTTCCCGAGACCTCAGGTGCATGAGTACTCGGCTTTCTGGATTCTGATTCAGTGAGTCCAAATAATTTACAGGAGGTTACCGAAAGACACAGGGAAAACAACGTTATAAGTCCTACATGATTACAATACCACTTACTTGGCTTTGAGAAATTGAAGAAAGGTGGAGCAGGCACATGTGTTAGCATTAGTGAGGCTAATAACAGTTTAGTGGACATATAAAGTAGTAGGTATTGATTGAACCCCAACTGTCTATAATAGGATGTGCCTCAATAGTGGGTATGTGGGAACTGATATTCACAATATAAGAGCATAAGAGAATGTTAGTAACAACTACAAGGGTGTATCGGTAATCTGAACATAGTGAATATCATTTACTAAAAATTTGGAAGAATGGAAAATACTTTGAGCAACATGGGAACAACATTGTAAATTGTTTATGAGAGATCAGATGGTATCAGAACTCTCATAATCTTATATAGTAGGATCTAGTGAGAAACAGGAACATCCAAATAGTTTTACGGAGCATTACAAATACAGGCACTACTTAGTGTGTGGGGAGTAGAAGAGGGAAAATAACTGAGTGTAGATGGCTGGAAAGATCTCAACTGGGGAAGAGGTATAAAGAACAAGTCGACCCAGATGTCGATGGCACTGATCTAAGGTCAGGACAGAGAGTGCTTGTGTCGAATGTTCGGTACAATTTCAAGGAGTATTCAAGTGTCGCTCAGAGATCACAGCAGAAGGTGTGATGTAGTAAGAGTGCCAACATGGAGTACCAGACATAGCCTAGGTGCAATTAGAGGTTATTAGAAGTTGAGAGAGTCCTGGGAATGCAAAGGTCAGTATCAGGATGGAGTTTGGATGAGGGACTCAAAATGACACAAGATTGGAAGGAATATTGAGCTGACATAACCCCCTGATTCAACATTAGTATTCCAAGCATCCTGTGCATCAGGCACAGAGGACATCCAGGGTGGGAGGATCAACATTCACTGATGAGCTATATTTGCAGTATGGGACCAACTATTTTGTTGGTTTGTATTTAGTGTCAGTTCTAGTTTGTATTAGTCCTGTACCAGTTGGGACCTGTAATATGCTAGGATTGGCAGTATGAGTATAATTAAAAATTAGATTGAACGACCTAAGTTATTTCCAAACATATATCTTTCTGAATACTACTGCATATTCAAACCTTCTATATTACCCTACATTCACCTTTCAACCATGATAGTGTAGCATAATTTCTGTTAGAGTCCTTAATATACATGTATTTTCTCAAGCCACTGGACACAGCTGTGAGATAATCACTATATTTAAGAATTATGAAGTCATAACACCTATTACTTCTATACTAAGACTCCTTACAGTTGATAGATATATTCTAGGAGTGATCCTGCAGTGATCTCAGTACGAACTCTTTCCTCCTTATTCACATTCTCTTCCAATATATCAAAATTATCCTCCACTTCTTTAACCTTCCTCTGATTATTACTAACTTGTACCTCTGTCAACTACCTATCAGATATCACATCGCAATACATCTTCTTATAATGATCTATACCATAAGAGAACCAGTAATAAATAAAAGCAAGGATCTGAATACTAATAACCAATAGTCTCTATTATCACTTATATAATAAGGAATAAAAACCAATACTATGATTATAATAGTAAGAGCACATGACTATTCATGAACATTTTGAATATACTTATACTTGTACAGTACTGTACTAGCAACCATCTGCAGAAAACATACAAATTTCTGTTAGGATCACTCCATAATTGCTCATTGAATGAGTTCATTCAGCAAGTAACAAGTCTTATAATAAAGATAATAACTGTTTTTTACTTCTTTCTTAATCATTGTGGTCATCTCATACTTATCTCCTGTTGCTTAAGAAACTACACTTCTTTTCTTAAATACTTCCATAGCAACTATTATTTCCTATACTTATTATAGATTTCCCATGGAGTATTATATGAGTTGTTAATATAAAGTAGCATTTATCAAGATATATGCTAGAAAATAGTTGAAATGGTTGCATGAAGATTTATCTCTAAGGTGAATTTCTGATTTTTTTATTTTTTAATATTCTTATATATTTATTATTTTAGCTCAAAGGTAGGTTCAAGTACTTACATAATTTATCCAAGACTACAACAAAAACAAAGTGCTGAAAATTAAAGTACCAGGACTGTAAGGTTAATATGTCCCTGGTAACATATGGCGAGGGGTAACAATACCTTTTCTTAATAGATCTATACATATCATAGGTCGATACATATATTTTCAATATATATATCTCATTCTCCAATTGGTCTTATACCTTGTAGCCTATGTCACCAATGTTTGCTTATATAACCCCTATCATTATCCTGTGAAGAAATCTGGCCATTATGTTTATAAAGATTAGAGAGGATAAAGAACGTAAAGATCTTTTATTTGTATAAGTAATAAGTTAGGAAATTACTTAAAACATTCAACCTAGTATTATTTTTACTTGTACTGCAGACTATGGCATATAACAAGTCCCAGGGATGGGCCACCAGGCCATCACTAACTGGATACAACTAACTACAAACAAACTCAACCTCCAATCCTGCAGCTCAAACATGCCCACACTATGCCTCAACATGAACACTAAATACAAGACTATCAATAGTAGACAAAATCCTCCTAAGCCCAGCCTACCAGCAGGCAAGTAACCTTCTACCAAAATCCAAAAGCCCACTACTGACACCTGAACGTGACCTTCAAATAACCTCCTCCACACTAGAATACCACCTAAGTATCTCCACTCATGGATCCTGGGACATTGCATCTAATGGCCACAACAACCTGCCCTCAATTTCCCAAAACAGAACAAACAGCCAAAATTCACCTGTTTAGATGCAATGGAAAGATGACTTCAAGACCAAGGGCAACCTAGTCAAAAGGCTAAGAACCATTTGAAACTATGCAAGGAGCATCACAGTAGCTGCGCAGCATAAATACTACTATGGAGGATACGAGAGAGATCACATCTCCAAGCTGGGGACTCCTTTTCAAACAAACGCAGCCGAGGTTCTCTACATAATGCGTAACTCCCTCCACAGGTGGCAAACCCACCATGGACTGCACAGTAGCCAGAGGTGACTGAGTGTGAACCAGAGCAAGTGACTACCCCTCAGCATCTGGAACAGGTGGTACAAGGGAACATTAATCCCCTTTAACACGGAGCCTCCTGTTTCTCTTCCTCATCCTATCTCCAGGAACAGGCCCAGAAACTGGAGTAGACAGGCAACTATCACATCAGTAAAAATAATTATGTGCGTCATGTGCATCCTGTGCATCTGATACACGCAATGTGCAAAATGTGGACTGCGAATCAGAACGCGACTTCACTGGGACATTGTGATGTGACTTTCCTTGCGCCCCGACACACCTCCTGAAGATGTCCTGACGTGGACCCCTATATCCTCTGCATTCCAATGATGCCCCACACCTTGGCATCAGTGTCCAGATAACCTCTCATGCTCCAGTCTCGTATCTGGTCAATGGCAGATGCTGGTTGCCTACGTCCGGACAACTTCTGATCGCGCAGCCTTCATCAGGACAATGTTCTTCCACCAATGTACCATCCAGACTACATACCAGGCTTGCCGCTTCAAAATAGACTTTCTTTGCCTTGCGTACAAATTTCGTGACTACCAGGCTCTTCTGTACCATCTAGATACCATGATGTTCCCCTTCTACATCATGAGTCTTTCTCAGTACAACTCAGGTCGCCGGGATATTCGGCTTTCCCTCTCGCTTTTATCCTCTTTGAGCTATCGGTCATCTGGACGTCCTCTAGATGCCTTCTGCATGTTCCAAATTTGTCCAGACCCGTCCCCTGCTCTACCCCCTTTCCTGTAATCCTCCTGGCTTCCTGCAGATACTCTTGTGTATTACGCCATTGTCGTGCTCAAATATACTAGTACAGGTGAATATTGCGCTCAATTCTCCTTTGATGAATGCCTCCATTTAACAACTGTTCGCTTTCCACTGTCGATGCCACATATCAGCTCAGCCAGAAAAATGAATCCATTAAAAGTGAAATTTTGACATCTGTAATCCCCGTTAATTACCCCAGGTGACTCTAACTGGGCTCCTGCTCATTACTGTCTGGCTGCAAATCACTGAATCCTGAGAGTTGTCCTTGGCCTTCCTCAGATTCCTTGAGGCTAAGCAACAGGTAACCAGGCCGAGAAGCACTCATCAGACTCCAAGTTGTCAATCTTACACTCCACTGTGACAAATCTCCACGACACGCTGGATCTGGGACCAGAAGCACCATTGTCCGGGCAATCCACTTCTGGCTATAATCAACCGACATGTCCGTTTCTTGTGACTGTACTGTACTTTCCCAGTGCTCCTCCAGGGCAAAGCCGTCCAGCCTCGTCTGATATGGCACTGGGAGTGAGGGTATCTGGTCACTTATTAGACCCTTGAACTCTGCGCTGAGAGCACCCCAGCGATCATCATACTCTGCATGGTAGTCTTCCTACCAGGGGTCAATCTGAACAACCGTCTTCTGGATTGTCAGCCTCATTTATTTGACAATTGTGTCCAGGACCCCTAGTGGGCTCTTTGCCCAAGTTCTTTTCTGCCATTCAAAAAGGTCGTTGGTGTCAGGTGACAAGTTAGTTGCATGGTAGGGAATCATGTGTTACGAGAGTGCCGGAATCTTACCTCCAACCTCCTTGGCCTTGAAGTCCCTTGGCTCCTGATAGATACCTGATTTCCATTTGCGAAGTGTATGACAGATTATGGCACACATCAAACGGATGATAGTACAGTTGATATGTCCAAGAAACTGGGGATCCACAATCCCATGCATTTTGGTTCCCATGAAATACTTACAGTCAACAGCATCCAGAATCTGCAGCGCATCGAAGTGGAATGTCAGGTTCTGCATCATGGTTAATCATGATCAGTAGTAGTCACCATGGGGTTACCAGGTGTAAACGAACCTCACAACCTTTTGCATTGCACATAAACCTATCGTGTTCTAGCATATAATCCACCCTACATGCGATCACTGTCAGATCCTCTATCCTCTAGTAGTCTGTATAACTTGACAATGTGATTCTTCACATGGTATATGAACTGAGATCACACCCATGAGTGTTTTCAGGGTATCATTGTTTGTTAGTAGTGCATACTGTATGCCATCATGCCCGGCCAAGAGGACTTACCTGACATATGGACTGCTCTGACAGTCCGACATCTTCAGTATGTCCATGCCCTTCCGCGGCATCTTGCCAAACATTGAGAACCTGACTGGTCAATGCAACAGCAATCAGGAGTAGGTCTTCGAACAGTGAGTACCCCAGAATGAGTGACTTTGCTAAGCTTAATATTGCCCCTTCTACCCCTGTTACTAGGTTGCACTGTGACTTACTTGATAACTAGTCATCCTGTGGCAGTGTGGCAGGGCCACAGGCAGCACTAGAACTCCTGCCATCAGAGGTAAGATCACTCCTGTGCCCCAGTGGTGATGAGAATCTTGGAATGCTTGATGATGGAAATGCGGCAGGAGTGTAGGGCTGGCTGCAAATTATGCGCTCATAAGGCCTTGTGGTCTCCCAGGTAGGATTGGGGCATTGTGTTCCGGAGATGGTGGAAATCCGGAGGGTTGTTGTGCAATCAATTTGCAGTCTGTTCTGTGCTTGAGACTCATGAGGCCATCGTGGCCTCGAGGTGTCAGGAATATTGATATCTTCGGGATCAGGTTCAGAGTCAGATTCCGTTTTATCTGATCCCACCAGGTTTTGGTATTCATCACTGCTATCCTCGCTAAAATAAAGTATTTCCATAGCTCCTTGGCCTTAACATTCTATCACAGGTTCGGTATACGCCGCAGTCTGTATAATGGTGTTTAGAGGGCATTTTAGAGGTCTTCCTAGTTGAAAACTTGCAATTAGTAGAGGAGACAGAGTTTGACATGACAACTGGTGGTTCAATAGTGTGCTCAGGGAGCTGCTGTAGTCATTTGGTTGAGTTGCTGATATGAACTTTGCTGATCCCATGTTGTTTGATTGGGCATCGTGTCTATGTCTATTCAGATATCCCACTCAGGGAATTGGCTGACTGTGTATTTTGTTTAGATGTTGTTTATGCATCCAATACCAGGTTAGTGAATGTCAAGCAAGTGAGTATTCAGGATGCAAACTGTATGAATCTCGAGTCTGCTATATGGTAGTTGAGGAGTTTGTCTAGTTTGCTGGCATTGAATATGACAAGTTGGATCTGATACTCTTGGCCTTTAACCCAGGGTTAGGGACAGCGTAATCATCAACTATCACCTGGTATTGGATTCCTTTGCACAATGACCTCACGTGAACACTCAACATTATGTTCGTGATCAAGACATTTCGGGTTATCACCAGCCCAGGATTAAAGCATTCGAGCTTTAGGAGCAGCGGAAGTCTCTTCACAGCTCAATGCACAGTACAATCTGGGCCTCAATAATATCTTGTCCTTTCTGAATATTCTACTTGAACTTTGTGTTCATTATCCATACCCCAGGCTCCCAAACGTTGGGAGGTTCAAGACTCACACATGGATAGAGTAGGGGAAATGTAGGTGTCACCAAAGCAGAAGGCTTAGCAATATCTAGCAACAAACAGAGTTGGTTAGTGAAAGTATTTCTCATGAAACACACGCCATGCCTAAAAAGGATTAGAGATATCTAACCTCATCTCCATACATCTCAAATTTGTATTCATTTAAGGCCACCAAGCCAATTGAGAGGATGGCCACCCAACTCCAGGCCAGTTCTGGACTCGGAATGCGAGACCTACTGAATTCATCAACACAATACACCAGCAATATTTGAGTACAGTCTAAGCCGGCCAATCACTACAGCCACAACCACTTTCATCCTACATCAGCCCAGTCAGGAATACCTGAGGCAGATGCAACTGGGTTGAATGGCATCATTACTATCGCGATTAATTACCAACTAAGAAACACACCCCTGCGTGAAAATTCCGCACAGTCATTCAGAATCTAAAGGCAAAACACAAAAAAGGAATGCGAAAAAGCAAAGCAAATTAAGGAACCCAAGAAAGTAAAACAAAAAATGAGAAACAGGGGAAAACAAAGCAAATCCAGCCTCACCGTCTAGCAGTCTGAGGTCTGCCTGCTGTGGCAGGGTGTTGGCAGTTCGTGAAGCACACAAGAGCAAGAATCAGGAGAGCCGGGTGCTAGTGAATCTCAGGGTGCAGGGAAGGTGATAGAAGCTGGCCAACCGGTCGTAACCAGAGAGGTCAGGAGAGGCGCCAGAGATGGACCAAGGGTGGGCGGTGCCGGGCTGCTACTAGTAGTCACAGAAGTGGGAAGAGACGCAAGAGTTGGATGGAGGTTTGGGGGAGCGGACAGAGCGGTCGTAGTAACTGAAGTCGAGGGGGTAACAGGGTAGGAATGGAGGTCGTAGGATGGGGGGAGGTGGGCACCGGCAGAATCGTGGCGGGAATTGGTAGGGGGGTAGGAGGTCCTCCTTCAGAGTCACTCTCAGAAAATAGTGCCAGAGAGGTGTCTTCAGCCACATGGTACCCATGAGGTGCTCCGGCGTGGTGTCGCAGGGTTTGGAGGTACTCTGCTATCCAGGGGCTCTCTTGGACCAGCGCAGTTATGGATTGGAGCTTCTCGAGTTCAGATAGTGGGAAAGGCTGAGGGTCTAGTTTGGTAGGGGGGGGGGTCTCAAGGGGCCCAGGGTGAACAGGACTTCATCCTATGTATGTTATTAGATACGGATAATAATAAAGGTATCAGTTGACAGTTTGTAAAGGTTGGGAAGTTCCATCGTCAATCACCATTGCTGCCGTGTGCTCAGAGTCAGGATGGGTGGTGCGACAGGGTCTTGAGGGGCCGGGGGCGAATGAGTCTTCATCCTATATGTGTTATCAGCTATGAACAACTGTTTGGGATGTGAATGCTTAGAAACCTTTCTCATCAAGAAGGCTTTGTGGCGCGCGCCGGTGCTGGCGAGAAAGCAGCTCCACTACCTGCTCCTGCTCCTGCTTCTGCTCCTCCTGCTTGTTCTCCTCTTTCTTGTCCTCTTTGTCCTCCTTGTCCTCCTCCTCCTCTGCCTCGATGGCCGCCTGGATATCTCCTACTTGCCAATGGCAATCCCAGACCTTGGGGTCGAAAAACGGGTATCTGCTGTTGGCAGGGTCTGAGGTCTGAGTCCGGGCCTCTTGGTGATAATGCTTTAGGCCGATAATGTTCCATGGATCTTCGCCACTATTGGCCAGGATCCAAGTGCTGATGTCATCAGATTTACATAAATGGATGAGCTCTGTGAGTAGGAGAGGCTTTGCGGGCGTACAAGGAAGTGCTGGTTTGCCCTCACCTGTCGCCTTGATGAGATATTAGCGGCGCCAGATTGGCTTCCTCGACTCATTAGCCCTTCACTACCCCCAGCACATTTTTTATGCTCGGTGATGCCATGACCACCCAGCTGTTTCCCCAGTTCGAGTTGGTGGCACACGACGGGTAGTCAAGGAATGGGTACCCTCCCTGAGAGGCACCTGTCCACCGAACCATGTAGAACCATATTGCCCTTGGGCCTTACTGGGCAGCCCAATCTGGTTGATCTACTGATAAAACAAGTTAGCACTAATATAGAGGAACCTGTATGAATGGGAACACTTACTCAGAGGTTCCTCAACCGTTTCCAGCATGGCCAGCTCTGCGTGACAACACTTGTTCATTGTCTGAAGTTTCTTGGGCATGTTCCAGAACAAGATCCTCAGATGAGATTTGACTTCCCCGATGTTGTCCACCTGGTACTTGTCTGTAACCAGCTTCATCCGGGCGGGAACCGGGGGAAGCTAGCAGGCCACAATTAGGACCTACTGAAATTGGGAGTTAGTCAGGTGGCATGGGTCCAACAAGCGCACTGTCAATGCAGGATTGGAGGTCCTCCTACAACCTCCAGTACGGAGTCGTGATGCCACGAGCTTTCCCGAACTAACACTAGCTTTTGGCGTACGCAATGTTGCCCCAGCGCCCTCTCTTTGAAGTAGTAGAGTTAGTTAAACTGATTCCTGCAAATGCATGTAGTTTACGATTTTCACTTACTTGGAGTCTTCCACTGCCAGCTCAATGGGCAGCCTCTCCTCTGCATATGGGCTCACCTCACAGTTCACAAAAGGTTAGCTCCACGTCAGAGCATCTATGACAACAAGTTGTGGTGATTACTTACTAGCTAGGTATAGCCAGTCTGTGTCCAGTGCCCCATTGTAGAGTTTAGCACTTTTGTCTCCTCATGTCACTTTCCGGGAGCAGGGTGGTGGAGCATCTATATTATAAGGAATATGTTAACAATTCTCGGTGTCGGTAGTTAATGGTTCGATGGAGTTTACTTGGTCTCTCATGTATGGAGTCTTTGTGGCTCACGCGGCATTGTTTCTCTGTTTGGGGTGGAGGGGTGTTTTTGAAACATGATATCACCGAAATCACTTGATGGGAAATATTTCTCTTTCTTTTTTTTCAAAAAAAGGTGATTGTCTGCTTGTGGTAAGGAGGACAACTCAAAGAAAGATGTTGATGCAATGGAGTTGGAGATAAAAGTTGGACATTGATGAGGGAGGTTGGTGCAGAATGGAGAGGTGGGAGGTGTACTAACAAATGATGCATACGACGTCATTGTGCAAGCATGTGAAATTGTGCCCACTATAAAGACTAACCACCTTGTCTTCAGAGTGACAGGAAGTTTTTGTGTATGGATATAGATACTAATTTAATTCTAAATGTATTGTGATCTGTATGGGGTCCAAGAAGTAATTACTCTAAGGTTTACAAAATAATATTTTAAGCGGTACACTGGTCCTGCCCACTGGTATTAATACCTTTGAGCAGTACAGATGTCCACGCACCAAGAAGTCAACTACAGGTGTTAGGTTGATGTACCATCAGGGTGTCCCTGACAGGCAATAGGGAAGAACAGGCAATGGGGGATAGGCAAAGGGGGATACCATACTATTCTTCATGAGAAGCACAATGAATGACGGATACATGAGACAAACAAAAATAATGATGGCTTCGCAATGGGTCTCACAAATCCGCTGCTAAAACACTCTGCTAACACATGATCTAGGCAGACTACCATTTGAACACCCACGGTGTCCAATGCATCACATCACAGTCGGGAAGTAGAGCCAGGCGAAGCCTCTTCGGCTTTTGCGTGGAAATGTTTACAAGTTCAAAAGAGGTGCATTACTTCAGTATGTTCTTGAAGGTCTTACGAGGCACACGTAAACCAGAGAGTTGTTGTCTATTCAGAAGAGTCAAGTTTGTGATTTGCAACAGGACACAATTTGGGAGAGATAGATCGATTTCCATAAGATACAGTTCCGGATATGCCTCACCGGAGAGCAAGGCTTGCAGCTCATCCTCATCTGAATGATTATGCGTATCTGTGGTTGGCATGGGCTCAGAGATTGTCTGACCTTTGTCTATCTCATTGTCCCTTGCGTGATGTACGTCCTGGCAAGGCACGGGCACTGAGAATGTCTTCTTTTTTTCTACAGAGCCTGTCCTCCCCACTGATTATTATTTTGACTACCAGCGACCCCCGTGTCTAGCACAAGTGCTCTAGTATGCAGGCGACCTCTGGTTTTATCGAGTTTGGTATTCTGTTTCTGCTACAGGCGGCTAATTCAAGT
>NW_003298818.1:119440-134947 GCF_000151645.1 Tuber melanosporum | reverse complement strand
GTCAGCATATAGGTACCCTTATAGCGCAGGCGTCTCCGGCCAGATATCGCCTTCATCACGCTCATAATACATTAAGATATCCAGTGGGTCCTGCTGTACAGAATTTGATAGTAGCCAGACACACATGGTTTCACCATTTTCGGTGAAAATAAAGTCCAACTGTGATCAGAGTTGGGCAGGAAGCTGGCGCAGTAACCTACTACCTTCACCTGTAAGGTCCAGCATATAGCGAATCTGTCATGCTGGTATCTATCTCAAGATCATAGAGCACAACCCTGGACTGGAGGAGGAATCCAACACACCAAATCGGATTCAGGAGATGTGGGGGGCGTGCCAATAAAGGGATTAATAATCAAGTGAAGCTTCAGCCAACCTTTTTTGTATGCTACCTAAACCCCTGCTGCGTAATGAGGTCTGGACCCAAAGGATAGGTACCACATGTAGGCATCCAAGTAATGCACTCCTATCTATATTTCATTTGTCAGTAAGTGGAGGCTCGACTTCATCAAGTTGAAGGGAAATGAGCTAACCAGTTGAAACATTAACAGGTAGCGCTGGGGGGGGGGCAGGCAAGTGCAGGACTTTCAGCCGCATTCTGTGCTTCTTGTATAGCAGGGACTCTTTTTGGTACACATTTATGATGTGTATTTGTAGTAGGGGGTTCATAGAGGTAGTGGTCATACTCTTCATCCTCCTGGCCCAATTGGGTTAAGGTTTATCTATCCAAGCCCATTAGGTCACCAGTGTCACCGCTGTCATTGCCATTATTCTTGTCATCCTTACCATCCCGATGAACCTGGTCATCTTGCGTAGCATGAACTACTTTAAGTTGCAGCGCAGGACCTTGTTGTGCATTCAGGCCCCATTGGGCAATTGAGCCAGGTGGCAGTAACAACTGATTAACAGTGACATGTGCCGGGACGATTGCTGGGGCACCCAGCTTCAGTTGTGGCCCTGGATTTTGCGTAAGAGTGTCGGTTAACTTCTCATAAGAGTCTGTATTGAGTGTAATGATGGCCTATTCGATCTGTCACCTCAGGGGCACATTCCTAGCCCCCACCATCACACAACAATCGTGGGCAGGGCTTAATTCCATCACACCATGAAATATCTCGCTGAAATCAGTGTTCAGGAATGTGTTGCAATTGGTAAAGTTCCTTGCTAACATTTGGTCGTTGAAAGTATTTCGCCACGCCATATAGAGCTGTCTGCCAGCATCATCTGGAGGAAAGTTAAGAAATGTCTTATAGGTGCTGATATTTTGGTTACCGGCTCTTGCAGGTGTAATATCTCCAACTATTGCAATGGCTGGAAGCTGGTATACCGGTTCCGGCGGAGTCATATGTCCCTTGGGAACAATTGGCAAGTGGATGTATTGCATGTTGTTATTGTTTTAAGTGACGTATTCTGGTTTGTTTTGAGTGTTGATATTGTGAGCGTGGTGGAGGTCGTGAATATTGTCAATATTTTTCCAGGTGTGACTGATGTGACCTTCCATTGGTTGTGATTAATTCAGATTAAATATCGAACCTCAGTTCCCGACATTCAAGGTACCGTGAAATATTTTCAACATTCGTGTGTAATTCAGGATCCAGGCACCCCTGATAGCAGCGCCCCGCCCATGCTTTAAGTTGAAAATACGACATTGGACTGGTGTGGACTGAACAGCCGGATGTCTCCAGTCTACAAGTTCATGAAACTGAATATCACAGTCCAAGTGCTCATGAAATCATGCAACAAAAGTGAACAGTCAGACAAACATGATACACACATACCATATGCGAAACCAAATTGACCATTAGCTATGTCTTGGTCATCCGAACTTGGCCCTAGCTGATATCCGAATCTACTCATGGAATAGTGAGCCCCCCACTTGCACCTCATCATAGAAAGGGGCTTCTCCAAATCCACTAACGTTGGTCCAGCAATGCCTACCAAATGTTCATTTTGTTACTGGAAGCATGCCTGTCTAGGCCCGTATGAGAGACATCTGCCAACCGCACATGTCAACGTCAGCGCTCTCCCGGCGTCCCACATGCAGCATACTACTTCATTGAAGAGTATCTAGGACATGGAATCCCACACATTGCTTCACAACGCCCCAGACCACAAGAACAGTTAGCCTGATTCTGACTATGAGTCCAACCCCAATCCTGTCAACTGCCAACCAGACACCATTAATGATGGGGTTGCGTATCAGTGTAACACAGAAGCACTGAATTTGGTCGACACTTCTTCAGCACCCAGTGAACCCGAGTATTATCCCACCTGGGGGAAACAATTTGAGAAGTGAGCCAATTTGCCTAGGAATACAGAGATCTGTGTGAGGACCTGTGGGCGCCATTTGATAGGGTGCATGATTTCAAACTTGCATCTTGGTTCACACAAAGCAATGTATCCAAGGCAGTGATTAATGAATACTTTTCAAGTAGCCTCGGTAATGCGGCAGACGTTAGCTGTAGTTCAATGCTTACACTTGACAACCACGTCCGCTCCTGAGATCCATATAGCTCATATCTACAATGGTTGGAGGCCCAGGTCGAGGATGGTGCAAGAACATTGCCCTTCTTTTACCGTAATGTTCCAAACAGTGTCTGATATCTTCTTCATCAAAGAGCCTATGCAGATGATTTTTTTTACATGCTACAAGGTGTATACGATCTCCAAGGACAAAGAGTATATGTGGAAATGCATAGAGCCGACTGGTGGTGGAATGTTCAAGTACCCCACCAACAGCAATTGCACCGTTTTTGACAGAAATAGAAGTTAACCCATGACAGGAGACACTTCTACCTGGCGCGATTGTGGTTCTGATTATTGAGATGTTGGATCAAACGCATCTCACCAACTTCTCCCGTGACAAGAAGGCATGGCCACTGTACATTACAGTTCAAAGTCTTCTGTCGACCGTCCATAACCAACCTGGATCAATGGCAGTTCTGCTTCTGGTGCTATTGCCTGTCCCGTCCTAGCTCCCACAGTCTTCTTCCGCACGCGAACTACATAGACAAATCAACACTGACACACTACAAGCTGTATTCCAGCTCCTTTTGGAGTTCTTGCAAGAGGCCACTCTCAATGGTGTGACAATAGACTGTGCAGTTGGGAAAATACGGACATCTTTTGCTATCCTAACGGTCTGGATTGCAGACCATATCGAAAACCATGCACTACATGGAGTACAATCCACCACTTGTCCCAAATGTGAGATACCTGCAGATATGTTAGGATCCAACACTCAGGTGAGCTACCCAGCGAGAGATTATGGGACATAAAAGCACAAAGAACAAGAAGTTCAGGAGTGTGCGGGGAAGCCCATGTCAGGCGACGTTCACACCATGTTTGGTGGTCTCGGTATCAAAATGAGGCGAAATGTTTTTGATAGACTACCATGCATTTTACCCAGTGGCCTGCACCAGCCATATCTGCTTCACACTGTTTATCCCGAACCATTTAAGCACATGATGGATTGGGTCCAGGGATTTCTGAAGAAACACGCAAGGATAGAGGCATTTCATGATGCCTGGAAAGCTTTACCTCCGTACCCGGGATTCTTCATGCCCAGCAAAGTGTACAGTGAAGTTACCCAGTGGCAAGGAAAGGAGTGAGGAACTTGGAATGTTGTCTTTTGGGAATTCGAGCTGTGGCCTTGAGATGGCCTAATAGTATGCAACACCTACCCTTCAAACAAGCACTTGCCTGTATCCGTTCATTACTCGATTTCAGTCTGATAGCACAATAGCAGAGCCATACATTTGAGAAAGTTGATTATATGGATCAATATCTTAATCAGTTTAACATGACAAAGGATATCTTCTTAATGTTTGGAATGTCTAACTGGACATGGGCAAAGATTCAAGACTAGCGAATACAGTTACAACATGAGAGAATGCTAGTAGATCAATCTGTGGCTAGATCCAAGCGGTCCCGCATGCAGGAGCAGCACCAACAAGAAGAGATCAACCAAGGCATGGAATTGATACAAGTGGAGTCTCATTTCAACTTCATTAAGATCTATCTAGTTCGTCACTTTCGAGACTATGTGAACCAGTTTGGCAAAGTTTGGTGGCATTCTACTGAGTTTGGCAAGTTATAAATATAAGAAGCAGACAATAGACAAATGGCGACATTCGAATAAAAATGACATTGCGCAGCAGAACCTGCAGAGTTACAGTCCATACCACGTAATGGGAATGAGGCTTTTGAACCAAGATACCGTGCAATATTCCAGAGCTGACATCCCTGTGGACGTCCAGGATCTTTGGGACAAAATGAGTACAGAATTCCCACAAGCGACACACCTTTGAGCTCTCAATGGGCATCGTGGAGATATTACCCCCCTCAGGGAGTTGTGCACAGCCTTGGGCATCTCGAGCAACAATATGTCAGTTGAATTGTTTCGATATAGCTGGCAGAGCATGCCTTTTGAGCGCCGCTTTCCCTGACGATCCTAGGAAACTGTAATGCCTCCCCATTCAACAACTGATGCAACTTGAAATCTAGGTCTAGTGTTCCAGGAAACCAATGTTTACGACATCCACCAGGCTCGATGTTTCGGCACTGAGCTCTTCCGAAACTGAACAAGTTGCAAAGATTGGGTTTGGATACAGATTAGTGAGGAGCAAATGTAAGGTGCACTACGGGGCCTTCTGCCCAGGAAACTCATTGCTCTCTTCCGGCTCTGCAACTACCGGTACCAAGATACAGTCCACCATCTGGCAGGTGTTCAGGTGTTGAATGCACTGCACTCTGGACACCCATCAGAGTTACATGATCTTTTCACTGTAGAGCTCCCCAAGACACTGGATCTGCAGAGGTTTATGGTAGTGGACATTGACACTATCGTAGGGCTGGTCTACCTAATCCCTGAGGCAGATGGGCGATGGCTCATCAAGAGTGGAATAGATTTAAGTACGTTAAAGGAGATTGATAGAAAAAGCACGAGATTAAACTGCGCCCCCTCGACGAACCCGGATGTTGCACTCTGGGGGCCACGGTTAATCAGCGATGCCATTTCAAGCTTATAAGTAAAAAAAGAGGATATTATGCCTGATGTGACAGTGTGGACTTCGAGCAACAGTCTTGGACGAAATCTCCGCAATCACGTGGGCATCATAATTGCCCATATCTCGACACTAAGACAGGGACAAGACGAAGATAACATGGGGCCAGGGGCACATAGGGCTGTCGGGATTACATAAAAATAATAGAAGTGTAATATTTAAACTAAAGTACACGGGATAGAAATTTTAACTCGAGAAGTAGTGACATCAAGAATGAAGAGTGCCAGTGTAGATACTAGGGCACAGTAATATCCAGGTGGCCATCAGCGGCAAAGGATGCAAGACCACTCATGAGATGGACATCAGATGTCAAGAGAACGTAATAGAGAAACCACTGGCAGATGAACTTGAATTGGTGTCACAATGTTCTGATCTCTTGGCAATGTGGGAACAACAATGAGACGTGAGGGCGTAATTGAGAAGTGAGGTCGAGATAGTTATATTGAGAGCAGGAAATGGGGTTCACAGGGGCGTCAGACAGTGTCAGAGAAGCAACCTGGCGAACAAGACACAGTGCAACCAAGGGTGGCAACGCGCAGCATCCTCCAGAGAGCAAAGGACAAAAGCAAACCATCAGAACTTAGGTACGGGGGAACTTGCGGGGGATTCTACCACGACAGGGCATAAAGTCTGGGGGCACACAGGATGTTGCCAGGACATCTGACTGACATGGGAGTGAGGACACAGAGTCACCAGGTATAAAGAAACAGAGGGTGGCAACGCGGTACGCAGATGATGCGTGGGGCGTTGTGATGCATCTCCAGACGGTCAGGATGCAGGGGACGCCAATTGTATGCAAGATGTGTCTTGATGCGGGGCCGACACACCCGACCTAGGGTAAACCTTTGCTGATAAACCTAGTCAAAATGCCATTGAGGGGATGCCACCAGAGCTGTTACCCAGACCAGCCATGGGCTCAGCATACTAGGGGCTCAGGCATCTGGCCCCATGAAGGGGGTAATCCTACCACAACCTGAATCGCCATAGGGGGATCCACCGCACCCACAAGAGGAGCATGTGTCAACTCTGGCTCCAACAAATCAGGAACCGGAGCACCCACACCTAGACCCACAACCATAGGTTCAGGCAAGGGCGGGATAACCACCACACTAACATTCCCCCAATGGGGCTCCTGCGCTGGCCCGTGAGAATTCTCAGGATCAAACACATGTGTTATAGCCAAGACCACTGTAGTAACAGAAGCAACTGAGGGGACAGGCGAAGTGAGAATAACTAGATGAGCGCCACCATTCGCCATCAAAGAAACCAAATATGGACCAGTTCTGCATTCAGAACCAGGGGCGGCCGACTGGTTAGATACTTTCTTCTCAATGCTGTGAAATTGCTGAAAAAGGTAAGGGACATGGCACTCCAGGGGCAAGACTTTAAGCTCTAGGGTGAAGTACTTCTCGATGGCACGAGAAAAGACCACTGACCAACAAAAGTCAATGTGGCCAAGTTGGTGGAGACTCGCTTAGCCATTCCCACTGTGGGGAGGTGACTAAGGTGAATAACCATAAAGAGAGGAAACAGGCACCACTGCTTCCAGCAATAATAGAAGGAGGAATAACAACGACGTCTGACAATACTGCTACAACTCATAAAATACTCCATGGGAAATCTACAATAAGTCTAGGAAATAATAGTTGCTATGAAAGTATTTAAGAAAAGTAGTGTAGTTTCTTAAGTAACAGGAGATAAGTATGAGATGACCACAATGATTAAGAAAGAAGTAAAAAAACAGTTATTACCTTTATTATAAGACTTGTTACTTGTTGAATGAACTCATTCAATGAGCAATTATGGAGTGATCCTAATAGAAATTTGTATGTTTTCTGCAGAAGGTTGCTAGTACAGTACTGTACAAGTATAAGTATATTCAAAATGTTCATCTATGGCCACAATGGCCTTGTTCCATTGCCATGATATTCAGCTACACCCACACCCCATGTATAATCCAGATTTGAACCTAATAGAATATGTCTAGTAAGCAATGAAGGCTATCCTATGAAAACACCACTTTTACTTATAGACATGGAAGAAGAATGAGGCTGACAGGCACATATTTGAGGCTGCCCTGAATGAAGCATGGTGGGAAGTTTCACAATAATTAATTGATATTTTGATTAGATCTATGCTGCAGTGCCAGTGCCCAGTGCAGAAAGACCAAGGTTATTATGCAAGGGATTGAAGGACAGTAAATCATGGTTAATTTAAGTATACATTCATGTAATTTGAAATTAGTTTGGCAAAGAAATGGCTGTTGTTGTGCCTGTGATTGGGTTCCGACAATCAGTGGACGCTGGTGTGGAACACCACTTGAGAGAGGTCATTGTACCTGTACTGCCGACTCTAGTATAAGAAAGATTCTCGCAAGCCCTGGGTTAGTGTAAACTGGAACTACCAATAACTAGGAACTAAATAAACATCCAGGCCCGTAGCTCAAACATATCCACACCATGCCCAAACACGAACACTAAATATAAAACCATCAACAGTAAAGTATGCCCTCCTGGTCCCTGTGCCTGTAGTTCGTGTAGTATTGAGCCAACCACAGTCCTGATAGCCAACACACATGATTCCCAACCAAGGAGAACTCAGGGTAAACCCCAGAATGCTAAGGGATGTGGGTGATAGGTGAGACCCTGGCCCAACCTGCAAAGATGAAAGAATATCTAATAAAGTGTCATGAATGTGACTTGGTGAGGCAAGGGTTCCACATGACTCATGATTATGAGGCACAGAAATGTTAGTGTTTCACATCAATGACTGATTTGGGTCGTATGACTTATTATGGTATGATTTGTTTGGCTTTGTACATGACTCAGGTCTGAGTCATGGGACATGCCCCTGATACGTGTGCCGTGCAAGTATGCCTTGTGGGTATGCCTTGGGCACATGATTTATGTTTAGCACATGACCTCGTTATGAGGTCATGGCTTTCGCACATAGGACCACTTGGGTCATATGACTTGTTTATTGCATTCTGTTTGGTTTACGAGTTTTTGCACATGATCTTGCTATGAGGTCATGGGTTGTGTGCATGTGACCACTTTGGTCACAAGACTAGTTTGTTATAATTTGGATATGCACATGTGACCACTCTAGGTCATATGACTTGGAGCGAGAAGAACACAATATAACGAAGCTGGTACAGCCGAGAAGGATAAGTTCTTCATACTTTGTTGCAAGTACTTTTTCTACTCCTGCCTTCGATCTGTCTCTGTAGCATTTCTTTTACACCCACAATTCTCTTTAATGGCTTGGATTCTCGTGGAGATATCTGAGTTCGCTCCATAGTTCCTGGGATTCTTGGTGTTGAATTTGTTGTGATGGTGGTTGCATGGAGAGTTACAGGTTTGCACTGATTCATTGGCTGCAGGTTATCTCAAGATGATGCCACTTTGAGCTTTTCATCAATGTCGATTACGAGGCCCTCACTGTAAAATGTCTTCTGCTTCCAGTCAATCATCTACCAACAGGATTCGCATTAGTTTGGGGGAATTGAAAATTGTGTTTGGGGGGATTACCTGCATCCTGCTTTAGGACAGTGCAAGTTTGTTGAGTTTAAACAGAGTCCTTAGAACTTATGATGCAAAATGGGCTTGTGATAGATTGATGACCTTCCCAAGTTTCAACTTGTTGCACCGGTAGCGCTATTCCTCTGGAGACTTGGTGGTCCACATGTGCCATCTTTTTATGACTATCGGTTTCTATCGTCGGAATCCTGCAATGCTGTTTATCACCATTCCTTGCGACCTTTTGTTCTTGCATGATTTACAGTGGTTTTCACAGATGTCACCTCCTCACTTTGGTTGTAATTGCTTTCACCATGAAGAATATTACCGTCTGGGTAGCTGTTATTGTTGCAAAGGGTGGTGTGAGCTGATTCGCTGGCAGACACAGTGATTGTCTATGTGTTTAGGTGCTTTGGTTGTGGATTGTGGTTGGTGGCTTCACCCATAGCAAGTGAAGCCTAGCTTCTGTTTTTCTACTTCCATTCACTCACCTTCCCCATTTGTGTTGTGACAGTTAGGGTCACCTCTTGCCCATCGTTTGGTCTGTGCCTGTTACCAGACATGAGGGGCTGGCTTGGGCTGGCTCTTCTTATCCTTTCCTGATTTGGTCGGACTTTGGATTGGCTAGGTTAGGCAGTATGGCTGGTGCCATTGCGTTTGCGTATTGGTACTTCCTTCTTTGTTGGTCCTGGCTGTGCCTGGCAGGCCTCGGTCAGCTATAAAATGTCAGGAGTTGGGACTCTGTTTGTGTGGCCAAGACTAGTGGCTGCCTGATAGGGTTAGGTATAGGCTGTCCAGTGGTGGTTGGATGGTTGATCAGCCTGAGGGGCTGAGGGGGCTGGATGGGCTCTGTGGCATATAGTTTGTTGGGCTTGGAGAGAGCTGATTGGGGGGGGAGAGGCATCTGCATGCACTGGTCAGGCCTGTCTCAGGTTTGGTGAGGTCTAACTAAGGGTATCCAGTCGGGCTTGGGCTGTTGGGTGAAGCTGCTGAGTGCTGCAAGGTATTCTGAGAAACCAGCAGGTTGATGGCCACCCATGTGGATAGTGGGTTACGACAACCTGGTTGGACTTTTTGGGTCTTGCATGTTGGGTCTTGTGGGGTCAGTTTGGTTTCTTGGGTTTGGTTCAAGGTATGGTGGGAGGAGGCAAGGCACCACAGGAGGGAGATAGGCCCCACTGACATTCTTGGTCTATTACTACCTCTATTTGTTTCCTTTGCTTGTGATATTTTGTTTAGGGAACAGGGAGTGGGTACAGGTCCTCCTCATTGGTATGCACTTCCAAGGCAACTGGTAAAGTGGGTTCCTAAGGTCAATGGCCTGGCATGCAGGTATGAGAGGTGGCCATGTTGGTCTCCTCCTCACTGTCATTGTGCCGCCTGTAGGTTTAGTTTGTTTTGTTGGTTTTCAACTGTGGCGAGTATTTTACAGGACAGGATTTAGGTAGGAAGGTAGTGTTTAAATGTGTGTTGGAAGAGGAACCTGGTCGGCTTGGTCTTTTGCTCAGCTTCGGCTAAGCTTAGTACTGGTTGGTTTTATACCAGAGGGGCGACGGACTTTGACTGGGGTGGCTGATGGGTGGTTTGATGGTCTTGGAATTAGTTCTCTTACAGGCATCACTCAGGGATAATAGGTGCAGGGCTGTAGACTTAGTTAGCTTGGGATTAGTAGTATACTGGTTAGGGGTATACCTGGGCCGGTGGGGGCTGATTGTATGACCAGGTTGGCAGTACGAGTTTAAACAAAATTAAATTGCTTCTAGGTATCTTTCCTACTTATTATTAAAACGAATATAAAAATATCTTTACTGCTTTAATCATTATCACGACTTTTATTATTATGCAGAGAAAGCTCTTCGCAGAGGAGAGTTAGAGAAAGCTTATGATAGGCATTTCTGGTGGAAGACAAATGTTTTTTACTATCAGGAACCTAGGCATAAGGCTAGAGCTATCGTAAGACTAAGAGGAAAAAGAAGAGAAGAATCGTTCCATGTCGCCAAGAGTGTACCATCCGAAGGGGGATCATTACATTACACAGTGTCACCTAGTACAATGCTAAATGATACAAGACTGGTTCCTTCGAATTAGACAGAGAAGGAGATCTCATCATCGACGATCAAAACCTTAATGTATGGGGATTTAGTGACCCCCTAAATCATGTTTCAACAGAGCCCTTGCTGGCAGCAAGTCCAGTCACCACAGAGAATGGATCACCAGTCGATAGCTCTCTTACAAGAACCCCATGAGCTGAGAGAATATTGGCATCACCAGTACATATGCCACTGGCCCCGGACGGATGGGCAGCATAAACCAGTATACTTGGAATAACTGATAATCACTTTCAGACATTTCTCACTCCAACATGAAATACATCACCAGGAAATATGCAATAGCTGAAAACAAGTGAACAAGACAGGTACACAGAGCTGAAGAGAAGCTAAGAATATTCCTGGCAGATTGTGAAGGATATTTTGCCGTCAAGGGATATGGAGAACAACATGATGAGATCAAGCTTCCCTTTGTGGAATCTCTATTGTGAGGATTGCCTAGACAATGGATTATGCCTTCACAGGATGGAAGAAAACAAAGGGAATGTGTCACATGTGCGGAATTCAGAGGAACTGTCTTTCAACAGTTTGGCTATCCCAGTGCTGAGGAGACAGCAAGAGGGATGTTAGAAAAGCTCCAACAAGGAAAACTCATGTTTTGAGTATACTGCAAGGAATGTCAACTAAGGGAATACGAGGCAGGATTTGACGATACTATCCTCTACATTATCCTGCTAAGACATTGTAGTGAAAGACTACAAGCAGGGTGGTGAATTTCCGACCTGGGTTACAAGAACTCAGAACGATTTGCAAGACAGGTTCTTGATAGGGAAAGCAAACTAAACATTGTTCGAAACAATTAGGAAAATACCATAACACACAGGGTAGTCGCATGATCCAGGAATGTGAATGGAACTTTCAAACCACAAGCAACTCTAAATGAAAGCTGAGCATTACCACCTTGCGAACCAATGGAATAGGACAAATCAAGAGCAGAGCCCGCTCTGAATTTATACAGGGAAGAATATTCTAGATGGATGAACAGGAAACTCTGCTTGAGGTGCAGAAAAGCAGGACATTGGATACGGGAATCCTGAGGCTAACCCAAGGATGGATACCAAGGAAGAACGGTAGCTGAAAATAATTGCTTCTAGTTTGAGAAGAAGAGCAAAATCAGTGAGATGATTGCCAATGACTTATCAGTGGAAAGCAGTAAGGGTCCTCAGGAAGCGGTGGTCTGGGAGACCCAAGATGTGGACCTGGAACATCCATCAAGTTAGCAAACTACTAAACGGCACTACACACACAATAAGGAAATGGGGAAGGTGATCATGGGATGATCAAGACGAAGATATACAATAAAAAAAATAAAGAAACAACAATATATATGACCCACAACTCAGGGGCTACCGAAGTCCTCATCTACAAAGAAATCTGCTAGAAATAAAGTCCTCGCCACCAAGAAAGAGAAGCAAGCAACCCAAGTTTACTTAGCTGTAGTGATGCCAAGCACAATGGGTCCTACAACCCATACAGCGAAAGTACCAATAGACATTGACAGCCATAGGGAAGAGGCAACCTTCCAGGTGCCAGATCCCAAGAATTTTGAGATAGTCCTAGGAATGCCATGTTTAAGAAGACACAACCTGATGATCGATTGGAACGAGAACCACATGACCTTCACAAGCAAACAATGAGCAAGACAATGGCTCAACAGTTCGTTTGTGGTCAGCTCAACCTCAAGATGAGAAGCGGAAGAAGAAACCTTACACTCGAAGTTCACCAAGATGCGGTCTATGAGAGTCTGGATACACAACGTGGACCAAGGGGCAAAGAGCCTAAAAATGGTTCCAGGAGAGCAGCTGGACACGACCTGTACTCCCACGAGAGGTCTAAGATACCAGCCAATAGGCAGGTCATGAAAGCCACAGGAATAGCCTTTAGACTACCAGATGGCACCTATAAATGGATAGTACCCTGTAGTGGTATAGTAATCAAAGATCAACTCATGACCGATACAGGGGTGATCGATGCTGACTGTACAGGTGACATCATGAAGGTCATGGCTAACCTTGCTCGAGAGGACTACAAAGTTCAGTGAGGAAATCAAGTCGCACTGTTGATTGTTGAAAAAATCAACGGCAAAGATCTACATGAAGTAGACCAACAATAAGAAACCAAAGCAGAAAACAAGGGGTTTGGAAGCACAGTCCAAATCCAGCCCAATATAATAGAAAGAATTGAGTTCAAAGAGATCACAGTGCGGGCCTTCCAAATGTACTATCAAAGAACAGACACCACAAGCATTCTCCTAAGCAGATACAAAGTTGAAAAAGCGGTCCAAGCAAAATTCAACTTCAGTATTAATCTATTGATCCAATATAGGAACTATCAGAGTAAAAAGGAATGAAAGAAATTGATTCCGAAAGAATAACATCAATTTAGGAATCTGTTCATGGAAGAGGAGGTCACACGGCTACCACGCAGAAGACCAGGAATTACCCATGAGATTCAGCTGGACATAGATGAAAAAACGGGAAAACCAAAGGAAAATCTCTAGCTGAAGCTATACCCATTAGGAGAGGCATAACTTAAGAAGTCAGAAAGTACTTAGAGCAAAACCAGAACACAGGATGGATCGGAGACTCATTTACGTCAGGAGGATCTCCTATAATATACGCCAAAAAGAAGGATGGAAAAATAAGACTCTATGACAACTACAGAGCCCTCAATTCACTTACCCAAAAAGGTCGGTATCTGCTACCCTTAATGGGAGAGGTACTTGACAGATTATGGTCAGCAAAATAGTTCACCAAATAAGACATCAAGGATCCATACCACAACATACAAAGCAAAGTTGGAGACAAATGGAAATCCACCTTCGCCTCAAGATATGGAATGTCAAATACCTGGTTATGCTCTTTAGGTTAACCAATGCACTGGCACATTCCAACGATGGATCAACAAGGTACTTAATAAGTACCCTGACATATGGTTGTATTGTATAACTTGGCGATGTACTCATCTATGTGGAAAATATGCAACAATATCACAGAGACATTGGTAACATCGTGGTTGCAATACAGGAATCATGAATAAAGATCAAACCAGTAAAGTGCAAATTCCATAAGGAAGAAACCAAATACGTCGGGTTTCGCATCAATTGAAAAGAAGTCAAGGTCTACCCAGTTGAAATAGCAGCAATATGGGATTGGGCAAAACTAAACAACAAAATAGACATTCAATGTTTTATTGGATTCTGCAACTTTTATCAAAGGTTCATAGAAGGATTTAGCAGGCTAGCAAAACCACTCTATGACCTAACCAAAAAAGACAAGAAATGGAAATGGGGAGAAACGGAACAAAAAGCATACAATGCCATCAGGAGACATCTGACGTTGGAACTGATAGTGGTCTATTTCAACTCAACCCAAAGGACCATGATCGCAACAGATGGCTAAAAGCATGTATGCTCAGGCATACGGTCACAATTACGCAAAGATGGAATATAGAGTCCAGTATCTTATTTATCTAAGAAAATAACCCCCGCGGGATGCCACTATTACATTATGAACAAAGAACTATTGGCGATAGTTCAGGCATTAAAGGAATGGAGAAGATACATCTTGCATAATAATAATCCAGTCCAAGTTCTAACCGATCATAACAATCTGGTCCCATTCATGACCATGAAGGAATTGAATGATCATCAGATAATATGGATGGAACATCTCAGCAAATACAACATCAAGATCGAATACCAACCAGGAAAAGAGAGCGGAATGCTAGATGCTCTCACAAGGATGGCAAGCGACAAACTACAAACAAATAAAGATGACAGAATCAAACCGAAGACACAAACACTATGACCAAAAGCTTACTTTAAGGTGAAGGAAGTTATCAAATTCACCCTAGATTAGGAAAAAGGAAATAAGAAAGCAAACAAATAAGACACAACCATTAGGGCAAGAAGAGAAGCATTGAAAGAAGGAACAAAAGAGATGAAAGAGATTACCCTGGGTTTATATTAAAGGAAGATTGGAAATATGTGGTACAACAAAAAATAATGGATCCCCAAAGAACAAAAGATAAGGACACGCATCATATGACAACATCATGACATCCCAACTGTAGGATATGGAGGAATGACTGAAACTACAGATTTTATCACAAGGTCATTCTGTTAGCCAGGACTGCGAGAAGATGTCAAAAGATATGTCAAAGGTTGTGACATATGCTAGAGGATACAGACAGCTAAACATGTAGCAGACAGATTGCTAAAATCGAACTATGGTCGAAAATGACCTTAGGAAACAATTACTATGGATTTCATCGCAGACCTATCTTCATTTGAAGGATCTAATAGCATCCTGGTCGTGGTAGATTGCCTGACCTAAAAGAGTGATTTTATTATGGTCAGAAAGGATACAGATACTAGGGATTTTGTACAAACTTGCTTCTGAGAGGTCTTCCAACTACATTGCCTGCCGAAAAATATCATTACAGTTCGAGGAACATTATTTGCATCGGGATCATGGGAAAAAGAAACCAGAGAAAGCGGGATACAAAATCGGCTGAGTAATGGATTTAACTCACAAACTCAAGGACCAATGGAATAGGTAAATGCAATACTGGAGCAATCTTTGCCAGCATAGGTCGATTACCATCGGGATGATTGCTATAATCTGTTATCATTGGTGGAGTTTCTATGCAACAAGGGAAAACAAGAAACGATAAGTACGACACTATTCTTTGCGAATTACTGACAATATCCACAAAGTCAGGCCACAGATGAGACAAATAACAACATAATACCAGATCAAATGGACGTTGGAAAACTACACGAGATCCCACGGGAGGTTACATGTTGCCGCGCTT
>NW_003298818.1:89809-119389 GCF_000151645.1 Tuber melanosporum | reverse complement strand
GATGAGCAGCTCACGCTCCCAGGGACATGGAAGTTGCATTCGAATATGAGTAAACCATCAAATAAATTGGACTACAAAAAATTGGACCATTGCGGATAGTGGACCCAGAGGGCAAACAAACTTATAAGTTGTAAATTCCCCCCTCAATGCGAATACATAACACATTCCACATCTCACTCCTTGAATTATGCAACGACAACAAGTTTCCCTGACAAACCATTATTCCATATCCACAGATCAAAGTTGACATAGAACCAGAATGTGAACTCGACTAGATTGTCAATTCCATCCTCCACCATGCTTACCCCTAATACCAAGCCCAGTAGACAGGTTATTCACACGAATACGATAAAACTTGGTATTAGGCACAAAACTTTCAAAATGAACAACTTGCCCTCTCCACTAACCACCAGTAATACCCAGGCAAGCATGGCTCAGGTAATGTTCACGTTCAACCAAGACAAAGGCCAGGCAAACACTTCCGCGCCACTGCAAGCACACGAGGGCTGGTGCTAATGCTCCAGCTATATCACAAAGACAAGCACTGAAATCTCATTCATGGGGCCAACCCACAAAGAATTCCAGGAAAGGGAAAAACATGGGCAGCTTAACGCCATATCATGCACAGTATGCTATGATAATGGATGCCAAACACATTTTGGTGACAAGGAGGACTGAGGATGGTTCCCGAGAGTGTACTGAAAGAGTGGTCCACACCTGGACCATGCCCTGAAGCACTAGTAATAGTTCTTCAATAACTGGTGCAGAAAGGTCAGGGTGAAGAAAATCTGGGCACCATACGATCTGCAGAAGGATGGAAGCAAGTAATAGTTGGAACAAGGCGACATGAAACAGGCTTTGGCCATGGAGACATTGGCCAAGGAGGGAGGGGCTGAAAACTCCTCTGCCAAGCAAGAACCAGACAGCAGGAGCCTAGACAGGCAGATGCGAGAACTACAGAAACAACTTGGCCAGGGCCAGGCCACTCTTTTGGCAAATGAACAAATGATCATGGAGCTTAGACATACGAAAGACAACCAGCAGTACATGAGTGAAATAGCAAACTGCACCTGTGAATGGGTGAGGATATGGTGGAGGAGAGCAGAGGATATGTTCGCTAGGCTTTGGAGTTCCATGCACGCAGCACCAAGGCAACTAGTAAACCTGGGAGAAAAAGCCTGATGTGACTCAGGATTAGAGAGAGAGGAGCCAATATCCCGAATGTGGCTTGGGAAGGCAAAGGGCATCACGTGACTCAAGATTATGAGTCAAAGGTGTGTTATTGTTTCGTGTGTATTACTCTTTCAGGTCATATAACTTGTTACGGAATGATTTGTTATGTTTTACAAATGATTCAAGTATGAGTCCAGGGATGTCAGCTGGACAAGCATGCCGTGCATGTTTGCCTTTACTGTATGCCTTGTGCAAATGATTTACATTTGGCACATGACCACGTTATGAGGCCATGGAATTCGTGCATGTGACCTATTTGGATCATATGACTAGTTTATTGCCTCATGTTTGGTTTACAAGTTTCTGCACATGACCTTGCTACGAGGTCATGTGTTTTGAGCATGTGACCACTTCGGTCACATGACTAGTTTGTTGTGATTTAGTTTCGCACAAGTGACCACTGTAGGTCACATGACTCAGGACAAGAAGAATACCATATAAGGAGGCGCGTACGTCAGTGAAGTATAGGTTCTTCATGCTTTATTCTGTGTACTTTTCCTACTCCTGCCTTCGCTCTATCTCAGTAGTGTTCCTATCGCACCCACAATGGTCTTTGATGCCTTAGATTCTTGGGGAGATATCTGAGTTTGCTCAGTAGTTCCTGGGATTCTTGGCATTCAGTTCAGTCATTGATGGTAGTTACGTGGTTGATTACTTGTTTGCTTTTCGCTTGGTTGACTGCTAGTTATCACATGATGCGGGCACATTGAGCTCTTTATCATGGTCGCTCACAAGCCCTTTTCAGTATAATTTCTTCAGCTTCCTGTCCATCATCTACTGGCAGGTTTCGCGTTCGATTAGGGGGATTGAACATTGAGTTTGGGGAGATCACCCACGTCATTCTTTTGTCCAGCTCATCTTTGTTGGATTTTAATGGAGTTCTTAGATCTCACGGTACAAATCACCCTGAAGATAGACTGATGAACTTCCCAAGTTTCAACTCATCGTAACAACTGCATCATTCCTCAGGTGGCAGGGCGGTACCTACCTGGCCCTTCCTTGTTACCTTTTCGTTTCTAGCGCAGGAGTCAACTGATCTTGTTTGTCGCTGTTCTCTTGGAGTTTTTGTACTTGGGGCATTTAACATGATTCACTCAGGTGTCTCCTCCTTGTTTCAGTGCAGATGGCTTTGACCATGAAAAATCTTACACCCCGGTGTGGTTTTTCATTATGGCCTAGTGTGGTGTGGAATGATTTGCTACCCAACACTTGCATTGTCTTTGTGTTTGGGTGGTCGCGTTATGGATTGCGGTTGGCGGCTTCGCATACTGCAAGTGGGACCTACCATCTTTCTGTCTGTTTCTGTTCAAAAGCCCTCTCCCATCCTGTCACGTTGGTTGGGGGTGCCACATGCCCATCATTTGATCAATGCCTGTTGCCGGACCTGTGGGACTCGCTTCAGCTGACTCTTCTTACCTTTTCCCAACTTGCTTGGCCTCCAGTTTGGCAATGTTGGATGGTGTGGCAGGTGCCTGTGCCCTCGGGGATCAGTGCTGCCTCCTTCGGTGCTCCCACCTGTGGCAGGTGGGCCTCCCTCCACTTCATGATGAGGAGGTTTGGAGCTCTATTGATGTGGCCAAGACCCATGGCTTCCAGATTGGTCTAGGTATAGGCTGTCCTGTGGCTATCAGATGGTTGATCAGTCTGAGGGGCTGTGGGGGCTGGATGGACTCTGTGATGTCTGGTCCATAGCGCTTGGGAGTGGCTGATTGCGGGTGGAGAGGCACCTGCGAGCACCGGTCAGGCCTGTATCAGGTTGGGTTAGGTCTAATTATGTGTTTCTAGTCCGGCTTGGGCTGTTAGGTGAAGCTGTTGTGTACTGCAAGGCTCCCTGACAGACCGGCAGGTTGATAGCCACCAGTGCGGATAGTGGGTTGCGACCGCCTGGTTGGACTTGTTTACATCTTGTGTGCTGGGTTTTGTGGAGTTTGTTTGGTTTCTTTGGTTTAGTTTTAGGTATGGAGGGAGAAGGCAAGGCACTACAGGTGCTAGATAGGCCCCACTGACCTTCTTTGGTCTGTTACTACCTCTATGTAATTTCTTTGTTTGTGTTACATTGTTTGGGGAACAGGCAGTGGATATAGGTCCTCCTCACTGCGACGCTCATCAGAGGCGCTGGGTAAAGTGGGTTCATAGGGTGGACGGCCTGGCAAGCCAGCATGAGAGCTGGACGTATTGGTCACCTCCTACCTGCAATTGTGCTGCCTATAGGTTTAGTTTGTTTTGTTGGTTTTCTAATGTGGTGGAGATCTTGCGGGACGCTGTTTAGGCTCAGAGGTAGTATTTTTATCTTTGTTGGACAAGGAATATGGTCGGGTTGGTCTTTTACTCAGCTTCAGCTACGCTAAGTAGTGGTTGGCTTTACACCAGAGAGGCTACAGACTTGGACTGGGGTGGGTGGTGGGTTGTTTGAAGGTCTTGTAATTAGTTCTCATGCGGGCAGTACTCGTGGATTATAGGTGCATGGCCGCAGACTTTGTTAGCTTGAGATTAGTGGTATAATGGTTCTGAGTATTCCTGTACTGCCAGAAGCTTGTCTTATGCCAGTGTTGGTGTTACGAGTTTAAATAAAATAAGATTGAATTCTAAGCGCTTTTCCTACTTATTATTATAAGGAATATAAAAACATCTTTACCATTTTAATTACTATCACAACTTTTATTATTACACCTAGAAAGCTCTTCAGAGAGGAGGATTAGAGAAAGCTTACAATACCTGTTTCCATAGAAGACAAAGGTCTTGTACTATTGGTAACATAAGCGTAGGCCTGGAGCTATTATAAGACAAAGAAGATGAAGAAGAAAAGTATCGTTCCCGGTTGCCAAGAACTAACCATCCAAAGTAGGATCATTACATAAAGCCAAGTTCCCGCTTACAAAACCCAACTAAAATCACTACCACCTAGTGTATGTGCTGTCGCACTGCCCTTATCTACCACAAATGTAATGCAAAAAAGAATTTAGCTCCTTAACCGGCACAGTAGTAGGCAGGAGGTGACCAATATATCCCCTATTCGCACCATCATACCAGGCTATAGAGCCCATGAACTCACTTAGCCACTTATCTCCATGGAGCATACTCCTCTGCAAGACCTGTACCTGTTACCTGTCCCACAAACAAGCACTGTTAACAAAGGAATAACATAGAGGTCGGGACAGAGCAAAATGCTCAGTGGGGCCTGTCTCCCACCCATAGTTCCACGCTCCCTGCTGGTGTACCTGCAACCAAACCATGGAGAACTAAACAAACCCTACAGATCGTAGTGCATGGGACTCAAACAAGTCGAATCTGGTTGTAACAGCCCACTATCTGCAATCGTGGTTATCAGCCGCCCTGTCCATCAGCAAGCCTTATCGCACTCAGCAGCTTAATCTTAACACCCTATACACAGCCAGAAACCATTCATTACACGCTTCCTAACCTGGAATGAGCACAACAGGTTTTCACCAGTACCGCCCCTCCCCCACTCAGCCTCTCCCAGCCACACACACCAGATGCCACGTGTCCCAGCCAGCTCACTCAATACCTCAAACAAGTCAACCATCAAACAGCCTCAGGGCAGCCAATACCCAACCCCATCAGACAACCACTGGGCTTTACAACACTAGCAGAGTCCCAACCCTGTCTTTGTATGGCCAAGGGGGACCATCCACTGAGACCAAGAACCATGTAGAGGGCAACACTATTATCCAAGGGTCACAGGTAGTCACCACACATTAAAACCCCCACGAGCTAAAGGCCAAGCCATCTGAGAAAAGAAGTTGGGGGCTGCCTGCTGGTGGTGACCCTAACCAGCACAAAGGCCAGAAGACATTACAGTAATGGTGCCCTAGGTGGCGATTCCGAAAGGGGGTACAAGGCAGGAAACGAGACAACAAGAAGGTAGGTTCCACTTGTAACATACGTAACAATCAACCACCATCCTTAACCACAACGTGCCTACACATGGCCAAGACATGGTCTGGCAACTAATTACCCCACACCATCCATGGTGGCCAAGATGCGGGCCCAGGAGGTGAGAACTTACAGGGTCACAGCCATCCAGACATAGGAAAGAGGAGACATATGAGAGAACTGCCTTAGATGCCACTTGAACAGAGACAAAGGAATGGTGACAAACAATATCTTAGTGTTCTGATGGTTGACATCAATAGTAGAAGAGTGCGGCCAGTGAGGCCCCTGTCCCTAGAGGATTGATGCAGCTGTAACAACATTTTGAATCATGAGAAGGTCATCAGACTCTTCAAATCGTATTTTGCATCGTCAGAAATGAAGGATTATGTTAAAACCGAAAAAGAAACATGAGTTGGTCCAAACAACAATCTGGGTGTTTCCCACCATGGTGCTGTCCAAATCCTTCAACCTGCAAAAGTGAAACTCTACGAGTAAATGATAGACAGAAGTTGAAATCTTTTTCTTCAAAAGAGAGCTTGTAGTTACCAGAGATTTGAAAGCCTCAAAAGTCTCAAGCCAAATCATCATAAGAATCAAACAACAATGGGTAGGCAAAAGCAAGTCAGTACAGTGGAAGTACTGACATAGTCAGAACTCTACACCAAAGACCCGGGAACTACTGAGAGAACTCAGATATCACCACCAGAATCCAAGATGAAGAAGTGCATTGTGGATGTGAAAGGAACGCTACTGAGGCAGAGCGAAACGATAAGTAATGAAATTGCTTACAACAAAGAATGAAGAGCCTATTCTCCTCAGCTGTACTGGCCTTCTTATATAGTGCTCTTTGTGCCTACACTAACCCTGATGACTCAAAACTATGTGTCCCATGAAATGTTCATAAACTGATCATAATACTCAAATGAGTCACATGCAGAAAACCCTGGACTCATACATAAGTTATGTGCAAAACATAGCAGATCACAATATAAACAAGGTATATGACTTGCATGAGTCTTATACCTAAAACCCATGACTTATAATCATGTCATGCTGCAACATAACAAGTCATATGTGCAAGGCAGACACTCAAGGCATACACCCAAGGTAGAAGTTCTACGACTGATAATTGAGTCATGTTAGAAACCTGTCACATCCATGACGAGACCTCAAGAAAACCTCTCTCACCGAACCCGTTCCAATCCAAGAAAACATATCTTAAAAGAAGACTCTAGTAACATGCAGGAAACTAAAATGACTAAACATGTAGTTATTTTTCCTCAGACTAGACACCCTCTGTCCCAAGTGAAATGGAAGGAATGTACAAAAGTTAAGTATCCAACAGTAAACAAACAAAGCTCTAGTAAAGAATCAAAATCAGAGAACATAATACAGTATTTGCAGGTAGAGACTAATTCATGAAATGGTAGTAGGGTACCAGCCAAGTATGGAGCAAAGTGGGGTAGTAGGGTACTAGGCAACTGACCATCAAAAGGGAGGAAAAGGGGTAGACCCAGGTAGGAACTACTCTGTTCTTAATTGTATTCGTGTCTGGCAAGGTTGACTCTAGAAAGAAGATGATAATTGACCACAGCCTTTAGGCAAATTTTCTCACTAGAGTAAATTGAATTCCCAACCATCTGAAATGTATTACATGTGATTTTCTAACAATTAGACAGATGATCAAGATGTGGAGAAAGAAGTCCAGGGAAGTAGACAAGTAAGTCCCATCCCAACCATGTGGAAGAGAATACCTGAGGGTGCAAATCCCAAATGAACATGTAGGAGGATGAAAGGGGGCCAGCTCAAGGCCAGAGCCTACAAGTAGAAAGGGGTTGATAGTATATTAGAATTGCATGGTATGGAGATTTCAATCACTCGATGTGTAGTTGTGACAGAGGATATATCTGTAGGACTAAATTATGATTATTTTTAATTATCTCTTATTTGCATTTTTTTTTAGAACAGATGGAATTGTCGAAATTCTCTTTTTTTTTGGTAGGCATGCAGCTGAAACGATGTGGAGAAGGAAGGGAAAGTATGGGGAATGAAGAGAAAATGAGAGGGGGAGGATGGGAAAAGCAGGTGGAGCTGTGTGGAAAAGAACGGGATGTGAGAGAAAGCAAGAGAAATGGTCAGAGGGGTAGGATGTCACAAAATAAGCCTCTAGGCCTCACAGGAATGCTGATGCCAAGCCACATCCCTTTTCCGCCTGTGGGATACTGGCTCCAATCCATCTCACTTCGTGATGTAACTGAATATAATGCTTTTCCCACAACAACCTTCCCATCTTAGGCCTGCACACTGGGGATCTTTGATTGTGGTAGACCAGATATACACCGAATGGAGCAGGTGAAAGGCAGAGGACACTAAACAAATTTATTTGAAAACTTTTTGACATGCTAATACTAAGGAACACAGATAAGACTTCCTATTTTCAGGGTAGACCAAATAAACAGTTGGTGCACTGTTGATCCCATCACATCACTTTTTAAACTATTGATGATAAAACACCATATAGTGATGGGGGATTCAATTCATTGCAATTATAGGCAACAGACTGAGAGCTGCATTTCTGCACCTCCCCACATTGCAATGGCTGCCCTGCACTGGATATTACTCATCTTCTCTTGGATTCGTGTTCTACACAGTTTCCTCCATTGAATCACCCACTGCCCTTCCGTTCCATATTGCCAGGTGAAAGGCGGTGCACTAGGCCTAGCCATGATTGCCTATTTATACTTGTTATCGATTTGATGGCAAGCAGTATAAAATTGGCAGGGGCTTGAACTCCCTCTCCAAATAGGGCTGGAAATATTCCCACATTGATATCACTGCTGTCCAAGATCCCTAGGACATCTGATAATGGGCCAAACAATGTTGACCATGATCTGCGAGAGTCATCTCCCTGTTCTTGCTCCCTCGCCTGATCAGCCAGTGGGTTGTTTGGTCTAGAGTTCAGTGGTGGCATGCCGAAATGCATCTGGCCTATACATTCAGCTCTGCATCCAATCTGATAACTGGGTTTTCTACAAGATAGGGATGCCTCCTCATCGGTAGTGTTGCTGGCTGCTTACCTTTCTGGTCCGGATGAGAATATGGTAAGCTATTCAGTCGGTCTCCGAGAATAGTCTTTAAGAGGAGCTGTGGGCATACAGCTTCATTCCTATTGATTAAAACATAATGTACATCACATATTACTACCTCTGAAGCCTCATGCAACCTTCTGCGACCTTCACCAGTGGCTCCAACCATGTATTGTGCTCTGGACCCTGGTACATGTCTCCAGAACATGGCTGACAACCTTCATATAATATAGGAATCTAGCTCAGCAAACCTTGTGCCATGTGTATGTGATGAACAGTGATCAATTGAGTAAGAATTAGCAACTGCATTTAGTCCATAGCCACCTTTTGAATGGCAGACCCGGAGAATACAAACCACATGTGGGCCACAGGGTAGTGTATGCCAATCTATATAGTTTTAGTCAGCAAATGAAAGCACGAGTAGTGTTGATTATTCATAAAAGGTCTGACTAGTTGATGATGTGTTAAAAGCTATATGATTTGCTGGTTAAAGTACTACAGGAATCTGTTCGGCATGTTTCTGTCGTACCTCTTCCAGTTCATGTGTTCCAGTTTAACATGGTCCTGTTTGTAGTCTACGGAGTCAGTGTCTGCTGTTTCAACATCTGTTCTGTTGACGTACATGGCTTTGATATCTTCAGCATTGACATCTGCCGGTTTGATATCTTTATGTTAGACGTCTTTGCATGGAGCTGGGATGACTGGAGCAGGTATTGTAGCTTCCTACTTGGCCAGAGTGCCCAGCAATCTTAGTGTCGGTTCAAAGGTCTGATGCCGCAGGGCACTGCCAGTACTGCCACTGGAGGTGCATTGGCTGGTTGATTAGGAAGTGAGTCTCTCAACTTCCTACCATAGTCCTTGATTGTTTAAATGCCTACCTTATCAGTCTCCTACAAGTGAGGCACATCATTCACAGTGGATGCATTCATCACGGAGTAGAAGACAGGGTGCAATCTCCACATGCCCGTGACAATCTACAGATAATCTTGGTTGGGAAAGTTACCAATATTGGTCTAGTTTCATTCTAACATTTAGTTTTTCACAATTCACCTCCCTTACTAGTACACATCTTCGCCACCTTTGCTTAAGACCAAGCCCATAGATAACTTATGCTCGCTAAGCTTGCGATGATCTTGTTGTCTGACATCAAATTTGCCCTGCAGAGAATTTGGCACAAGATGAAGGCCTGTCTGGGCACAGCTTTTGCGTTAGCCACATGTGTGATGTGGACATACTATAGGTTTTTTATATTTTAAGCTGCTGGTATGGTAAATTTGGGTATCTGCATACTCGTGTTGTGGAGAATGGACTTGCTCATGAACAAGGAACATGTTGCAGATGTTGTGAACTCAGATGTTGTAGTTGTTGTGAATGTGAGATTATTGGGACAAGAAAGTAACATGGAGATTGACTTGAGTGTGGGCCACACTTGTGAGAGATGCAACATTATATCAGGATGCAATGGAGTGTGCAACAGAAATTTCATATCCCTTGGATGCGAGCAGAGGTTACAACAAAGGCTGTGGGTACTGGACACAGTGCATTCAAGAGCAACATTGCTAACATCAGTGTACCAGGATGATGGATTGGACAGAAGACATTTTTTTGGTGACGGTGAAGTCCGGAGATAGGCGTTTGGCTCCCTGGCTGACTGGAGAGAAGAATATGCTAAGCACAAGGTTGTCATTTTTCATTTCTATGGCAGAATAATGGCGGTGGTGGAGAGGCAGGCCTTAAGGCTACGATGGTAGTGGAATCTGAGGCAAAGCAGTTGGTTACACAGTGAAGTACCTTCTCCTAGTATATGGACCACTTGTCAGGTTTTGTAATTGTAGTGGTAAAGACGTTAGCGCCTTAAGTGAAGATGAGGAGGAGGAAGCTGTCGGCAATTTCGTGTACCATATAAGGGTAGTTAACCATGCCAGGAGGAGACAAGTTTCTGACTATAGAGAAAGCCAGGTGGGCCGGCCTGAGCCACTTGAGAAGGTGAGTTGCAGTCTCCATGTGGGGGGTGAACACAGTAGCGAGACCGTTAGACAACCTTTCAGGAATAAAAGAACACACTATCAAGAAAGATGGGCAACCAGCAGTCCAGGTCCTGGTCTTTGCGCATATGGCAGTGAGTAAGTTCTGTCTTGGAAATAGAGAAGGTGGTGCCAATCCTGGCTGCATTGCAAGAAGTTAAAGAAAAATGCAAGCTGCAGAACCTTTATATTCACCCAACAAGAACCAGGTAACAATGTACCGGAAAAACCATCAACAGAAATAAAAACGTTACCCTTGGCATACTAAAATATATCCATCTCATATTTACATTAAAAATAATAAAGAAGAAATCAGAGACTAGTGAGAGGTACCAACTGAAACATAGGAGATCACCTATAGAGTAACCTAAAAGTACAGGTGGCACTGTCAGTCTGTGAGAAAGTACTTTACCCAGCAGAACAGGTAGGCAGGAATCCACTTAGGACAAGGCTTGTAGGACAGCACTGAGGCAGAGTGGTATTAAAACCAGGCTTAATATTGGTAAAGAAAGAGGAACGTTATGATAGTAGGGTTTCACTCATTCAGATATCTGGGACCGGAGCCATGGAGCCATCAAGGGCATAAAGGATAGCTAGGATACTGTGCTGATGTGAATTGAAAAGGCCGACTGACCTGACTATGAGTGCCGACCAAGTGGGTACAATCTTCTCCAGTATCCTAAAAACAGTTTCGAGTAGTATTAATATTCAGAAGAAGGCAGGGGTAGAGTAGTCTGCTTTTCAGACTTGGGAACGACAATTCATTTGGCCAATCTAAGGGTCTTAGATGGTATCAATGCTGAAGGACTGGGCTAAAGAGCTGCAGAAGCGTTGTGTAGTGGAGAGCATTGACCCACTACAGCACGTTGTATGAGATGTGTTCAGGGTTACGAGAACTAGTATCAGACAACTGCGACAGGGCCATGGCTAACTCCAACAAAGACACTACCCGTATATCTAGATGCGTATATAGGAAGGTGGCAGATGGGAGAGGCATCTTTACTGGGAGGCAATAGTTAAGAAATACAGAAATGAGTGGTAAGGTGGTAGACACTGAGGGAAGATCGGGAAGCCTTTGCTGTACAGTACCTTAGGCAGCCTTATTCTCCCATCAGAGGGAGTGAAGCATGACCTGCACAAGGAAATGCTTCTACAATTGCCTCTTAGCATGCTTGATCGCCTCTTAGAATTCTTGATTGCCATAAAGTATCAGGTTTTATAATTCCTAGTTGGGAAAGAGAATCAGTAGTGGGATTGTATTCATAAGCCACGGAAAAAGTGTAAAAAAGCCTATACATATCAGACAGTGAGGCATCCTTTCAAGGTTTAGAGTAGGATGAGGCTGCTGGAGCAGGTGTGTATTGATACTGGAGGATAGTAAGGTATCGGAGGTACCTCTCTAACTGCTGATCATATTTGTGTTTGTCAGGTGAATGCTGCGGGGATGCGAAGAGAGATTCTTCACTAGGGCAGAGGGAAGCCCAATGTATTCTATTGTAGCTGGGATTGTGATTGGCCTGCCTAAGCAGTGGGACCAACAGGCATATCAAAGAGAGACGAGTGTCAAAACCTGGGGCTGGAAGTTCATCAGACCAGCTACCCACAAATGGAGTAATAAGAGAATTGGCCAATGCTGGGTCCAGGATGCCAGGCAGCAGGCAAAAGTTCAAGGGATAATCAGTGTACACTCCATGAGTGTTGGTCAGATTGTAACCCTATTCATCAGCCATAGCAATGGAGGGAGCTAAGATAGAGTACCTACAACAGAAGATGGTGCCGAGGATGTCAGATCAGTTATATTAGATACTGACGTACTAAGCTACAAGGCAGGGATAATCATACTCCATAAAAATAGGAGGTAACAAAGTACTATTATTAGTCAAGGTACTATTAGCAGAGTAGGCATTATATATACTGAATCTGATAAAGGCATCATCAATAAAACCAATAATAGAAAAAACCTCATTAAAACTCCATTATATCAGCCCAATCAAAAAATGAAGATTGTGGAAAGAAAAATGCTCATAAAGTCAAGGAATATATAAGTGGCAATCCTACATGATGTTCCTGAACCAAATGTAGGGGCAAGGCAATGAAAACCTGAAGATCCAGCAGGTGGTTCTTAGAAACAGATGGATCTGGAATCAAAACTAATATAGGGGAGTCTTTTAAAGCCTTAAAGCAATGTATTAAGGAAAGAAAAACATCACAACTTCTAAAACAGTTATAGCGTAAAATGAAAACTTTATTAAGTGAGTATAGTGAGGAGCTCCTAGAGGAAGATGAGGGTGCTTAGTTGAATTTATTCATTCATTATAAGCAGTGGGAGAACAAGGAAGATTATCATCATCTGCCAGTAGGAGTGGGTCAATGTTACATCAGGGAAGAGAGGTCATGAGGTAAGCAATGGCGGAGATGTAATGGGACTCAGCCTCAGAGGTATCAGCCTGATGCTGTACCAATTTAGCCAGGGCAGAGGGGACAATATCAGGAGCATTCATCGGCTCTTCCCACATGGGTCCAGCACAGGCACCTCTATACAAGCTAGGAGGTATCACTTGAATGACCTTGGATTGGTGGTGTCATGTAGGTTACCACTGTTTGGTCGCTTTAGTTGAGCGACAGGACAGCATGCAGGAGTGGCTTTTTCATTACAACTCTTAGAACACAAGTGATTCAGGTACAGATGTACCCACCTGGCATTGTAGCTGGAGCAGAGAGGCAGGGAGCCTGATCCTCCATGCATGTTGGCATAGGCTGACCAAATTGGCAACATTTGTGGCATTGGATTGACTGTGTTCAGGAGTGGGCCAAGGAGACCTCAGGCAACCAGCAGTATAGGTAGGTGTATTTGCCAATCCTTGCAATGTTAGCAAGGACTACAGTAACCACTAGAGAGGTAGTAGTCTTAGTAGTACATATGTCAGCATCAGGCTGCTGGAAGTGAGCCCAGAGGACAGTCATGTCTGCAGCATTCTTGATTCTACAAGCATCTTAGAATGCTATTTCTCACTATTCCTGAGGCAGGAAGACTAAGAGTAGGTCTAGAATGGCCAGCTAAACCTTGTTGGGGGCAGACCAGAAGAGCTTGTATAGATTATCTATTATAGGAAATGTGTGGTTGAACCTGGCAATCAAGGACTGGTAGTAGGGTAAGTAAGAAGTAGTGGGAGTGTATAGGTCTCTTGCCTGAAGAATAAGAGCACTGCGTCCATTAATGATGGTGTTGGAGGTTTGTAGATAAGGGTGATTGTCTTTGTATAGGATGGAGGCATCAATATCAGGGGTAGTGGCAGGTATGCAGATGACTTCCTCATGTGGGAGAGGTTCCGACCATGGAGCATAGAAACATTGGTCATGGTCTTATAGGAGTAGGACATTTTTGAACAGTGTTTCTAGTGGAGGCTGTGACTGGTGCAAGTGAGAGGACCTTCTTATCCTTTTCTTTGAACAGTTGACCATGATGCAGGACAGTGGGAGCCTAGGCATTGGTGTAGATTGAAAAGGAAGCCTAGCGTGAGCCAGCTGGCATGGTGGAGGTGGGAAGAAAATTGTAGTTATTATATGTGCCCTTGGTCCTGGACATAGCTTCAAACAACTTGGGGAAGAATACTGTGTAGATGGTGGGATTATTACACCCTGTGGTTTTGGACCCATTGATTTGAGGCCTATTGGCCTCAGCATCAATGGCTGTCTAGCATGTGTGGCCGTTGTCTAGTATCATCATGGCAGGGCCAAGGAGCTTAGTAGATGGCAGTTTAGGTCAAGTGGCTAGCTCTACCAGATGGACAGAGCAGTGAGTATAACCTATGCTTGTAAGGTCATTCAACTAGGACTCTAGGGTGGCTTGCTATTGTGATTTAGTAGAAGGAGAGGCTGATTCATACTTTGTATACTGCTGGTTAACTGCCTATACAATGTTGAGTATGGTATGAACTTGAGAGATCAGAGGTGTCTCTCCCGCGGTGCATTCCAGAGGTCAGAATGATCCAAGAGGGCATGAATGGCTGGGTCAGGTTCCTAGTACCACAATGGTGTCTCATCATACTAGCACGGATCAGGGGACAAGTGTAGATGGGAGCTGTAGAGCAGGAGTGGAATTGTTACATGCTCTCCCTTTAGTAAAGGCAGAGGTTTGTGCATGTGGAATGCTTGTTCCAGAATACTTGCCATATAGGAGGCTGTACAATGAAGAACAGGGTGTACCACCTATGAGGCCATGCCAGGTATCAGACTCGTAGCTAGAGAGCTGTTTGTCCTCATTGGGAAGGGTTTACACATACATGAGGCCTAAGTGATAGGTAAAAATTGGTGTGCAGAGATAGTTGCCACCCAAAACCTCTGAGTTTGGGTGGGGCAGAAAGCAGTAATTTTTCAAAAACCAGGTGAATTGAGGACGTGGGACATGAGAAGTAATGGGTAGCAACTGGCAGTATATGAAATCTACTGGAGTATATGCTTGTTCTCGTCTACTCTGTAAATC
Source organism: Tuber melanosporum (assembly GCF_000151645.1). Classification (NCBI taxonomy): domain Eukaryota; kingdom Fungi; phylum Ascomycota; class Pezizomycetes; order Pezizales; family Tuberaceae; genus Tuber; species Tuber melanosporum. The sequence goes on along the minus strand of NW_003298818.1, from coordinate 104,669 downwards.
AACAATATCTTAAGATGAATACTAAATTGCACAAAGCTGTTGCTTATTGATATTAAGTTTTATTGTTTTGTTTTCTCAACTCTAGTGTACTTTTATTTTTACCTTAATCTTCAAAAAGAACATTTCAGCAAACCCACAACCTGGGGATCTATCTCTCTATAAGAATCCCCTATTACAGTATATCATTCAGTAAAGACTTCTCTTAACTCTCCATACTGTCAAAAGTTGTTGGCAGAGACCTCTTTGAACTAACATAGTTTCTGTACCTGTGACTGGTCTAGTATCAGAAGTGTCGTGAGGTAGTGAGTATTCAATGCTGAGCCTATGACGTTGATTGCACAGCCGCTAGTCATCACCAATGGCAACTGCAATGGGTAGCATTGTTATTTGTACATGGCCTCGGTTGAGAAACAATTACCCTTTTCTGTGCAGCTACTAGGATTGATATTTCCAATAATTAGAAAGAACCTTTCATTCTAGATCAAAGGAGCTTACATGAATCAATCACTAAGCAGAATTGCGAGATTCCTGTCAGGCCACAAGGGTAGGAGCAAGTTTTTTGACTTGTAGACTTTATTCGGGCTGTAATTGAGCAATCTATCTTGCAGTTACAATGACGATGATGGAAGCTTAAAAGCTGATGTAATACTGGAAAGGGCCATGGCTGACCAAGTTTAGCATGGAAATTGTCACAGTGGCTATTAGGTAACCATGATTGATTATATAGCACATTAGAAATAGGTGATCCCAGGCTCAGAGGATATCAGAGTTAAAAGCAGTTGTGTACTGGATAACAGATGGGTCCAGAAAAAGATATGATTATGACTTCGACACCTGCTAAGGAAAAGCACCACTAGTCAACTTTGTGCAAACATTAACTATGTTGAACAACCTGTAGCATCAGGTATTGCTGACTGAACTATTGGTACTGATAGCAGGTAAACTGCTATTGGCTCTCAACTCTCCTTGCCATTCCCCCCCTTCTACACCCAGATTAATGAAGTACTTCCTCTAGCTTTGCAATGGAGCAATTGATAAGTTGTAAGTCCAGGTATGTGATCTCATCTGGATAATAATAGCAATAGGGTAGATGAAGGTAAAGATACACTACCACTACTACGAAGGAAGAATCACAAAGGCGAGACAGATATCATTAACTCTCCACCACAATCTGTGGCTATTCCTATGCCTAACTATGCTTATCAACTAGCACTGAAACCACTTTTCCGAAACTGGGGCATCTCGCTGTTATTGCCGTGCCTGGCCCTCTCCCTCCAGTACCTGGTGCACCCGGGAAACATACTGTTGCAAACACATTCATAGAGAATGTCAGACAAAGAGGATATAAGAGAGACCCATGGCAGCAGAAATTATAAGAAGAACATATCTCAAAGTCATTGTTGTCCAGGGTTACAAACTGTTGGTAACTAGGCTTTAAGGTTGTGGGAGAACTTAGCCTCTATATAGCAGCACATTCACACAATTTTCGTAACAGTAGCTGGGGTCTGCTGTATTGGAAGTCTGATCACCAAAAATAAACTGCTACATCCTGTGCCTTTGGTACATCAGATGCACTGAATGCGGTAATGCTAACCACAATTCAGAACCTAAGTGGACTTGGCATCCACAGTCAAGATGTAACTGGAGGGTGGCAACCACAATCAAGGTGCAGCACGCCCTAACAGGACCAAACAGAACTCAACAGAACCCAACAGGACAAAACAGGACACAGCAAGATGCAACTATTCTGCAGTTATTCTGTGGTAAGGAGAGGAGAAATGGAACTTGGAAACTGACCTTGTGGGAGTTCTAAGTGTTACCTTGTCACGCCGACATAGCATGTAAGAGAAACCTCTCAAACACGGGCTCAAGTATGTAAGGTGACTACCCAACCTCAGTGTAATGGCACACTACTGAAGTCATATGGCCGACACCTTTGATTTTGTGGATAAACATCTCGATGACTTTCATGGGATGAAGAATGTCTTCATTAAGTTTCAGGTATTCAAATGGGTGGAGGTGAAGATTTATGACAAGGGTAAAATGCTACAAGACCGGAAACAAGTTGGAAATCAGGCTCTCACCTAAGCAAAGTGGCGTGATGCACAAGAATAGCAATGACAAGAAGACCACAACCAATGCATGGAGTTGATTCAAGTGGAATTTCATTTAAAATTTACTAGGAGGTATCTATTTAGCCTCTTCCACAATAACGTCTACCAGATTGGTAATATTCCACAGTACTAGACTCAGTTTATCTACATACTAAATAAGGAATGGACCAAAGACAGATGGCAATGATCGAATAAATATAATGCCAACAGACCGTTCCACTACAAATATGGGTGACACTACTTGATTCCAAGGAGGCTTTTCAACTTAGATGCCCTGTGACGTTCCGGAGCTGATAACCACATTCATGCCCTGGAACATTTAGACAAAATCAACCTGGGGATGGAATCTCAGCCAAGCTCATAATGCAATGCTCTCAAGGAACTCTGTGGTAATGTTGTCGACCATTTTTTAGATCTTTGCCATGTCACAACCATCTCAGGCAACACTATGTGTATTGAATGTTAAATACAGTAAGCATAGCGTCCCCACTGCCTGCCACCTTCCAGAAGATCCTAGTATACTACGAATTCTTGCTGTTGAATTGTTGATGCCGGTTGAAATTGCTGTGCTAGCATTACAGCATAGCAATGGTTATAACAATCAGTACATTCAATGTACAGGCACCCAGCTTGTACGAAACCAGTGTGTCACATTCCATTAGTGTGGGTACAGAGTGGACAGGATTAAATGTACTGTACTCTTAGAGGCCACCTTTCCAGAATCTGTCTGGTACTCTTCTAACTATGAGACAGCTAGCATTGAAATAGAGTACGCTGACTATGAGGTATTTAGCTACTAAGTGTAGTTAACTATTGCAGCATATCAAAGTCACATGATTTGTTCAACTTAGAGCTATAATCAAATCAGAATCTGGCAAGGTTTATGATAATGGACATTGGAACCATTGTTGGCCTGGCATACATGATCACACAGAATGACTAGTAATGGCTCAACCCCAGCCCCATCAATTTACCCACATTGATGAGATATATAGACAACTTGGCAAAATGAAAGATCCAGTTACATAGTTCAAGGAACCATTGCCACTCCTCCATGTGCAATGGCTAATCCAGATAGAAATCACAAGTAGTTATTTAGAAGCAGATTTGGTCTAACACCATCACTGTTGTGACAAGCACAAGTGTGAGAGCACATTCAGTTAACAATTCCTGAATGCAAGTGGCAAAACCTAATAAAAAGCGGAAGATAGTATGCCAGAGGGGTAACTTAGGTAAATACTTTAAGTGGTAGTGTGGGGTATGTAAATATAATAGAATAGCAAATAAATGTATAAGAGATCAAAGTTTAGTCTTGAGAATTAGTGATCCAAGGAACTGGGAGAAATCACAGATGTGATGCATGGAGCTGCAATTGTAGTCCAGGTGACCATTCAAGTTCGCCTGGTTGTTAGTCACATGACCTGTCTGCCAGGCCGGACCCATGACCCTACAAGAACATATATCCAATTCAAGAGAAGCAGAATGTGGTGGCAGGCTGCATTAAGGCCTACTTGTGACAGGAGAACAAGAGCAGTACATCAGGATGCAATGGAGAGGGAAGAAAAAGGTAGGGATAATAGGAACAGGTCTGAAAATTACTCAAAATGTGCGATTGTAGTTGGCATGGGTGAGGAAAAAGTATGGGAACAACTAGTAAGGGAGAAATAGATCATGATATGAGGCACAGGCCGACAGAGTCTGCACCTTGGACCCAATATCAGGGTGTAAGGAGAGCGTAAATCCATGAGTACAGAATCGACTGAAAGTATGTGTATACATCTGAAGTGGGACATGAGTGGGATGTTAGGCGAGTAGAGAGACCAACAAGTGGAAATTTAGTAGGAAGTTACAACACAGGACACGCAGGATGCTGAAGTAGTTGTGACATAACTCGAGACATACAGGATGCTTGGAACGCAGAAATTAAGTGACCTGTGTCTGGACACATGGCTCATGCACCTCACAAAGGACAAACCTTTGCAAATGAGGACACAAAGTATCAACATATCGGGGTATTAAGACTGACATGTGGTGTCAAAATCAGCACTTTGCCATGGTGTAAAACATGGGGTAACAGCACTGAACATGAGACCAGGAAGACCTTTTTTACATAGTTGGAAAGCTGACATTCACCTGGTCTAGGAGTCAAAGTATCAGCCTGCGTGTCTAGGTATACAGTAAAGAATGAGTCGTCAAAGTTAGCATTTCACTAATGAACAAAATAGGCTGTTACTCCAGGGATAACCATATGGAGATGAAGGTCAATACACCATTGGAATGCTTAAATCAAGGAGGTCTAAGACCCCAGGTGTTAGACTATGCCTCAGGGTATTCAGGACAGAATTGGGAGTCGGAGTTAGCACATCCCCTGTGTACAAAACAGGCTGTAATGCCAGGGAAAATGGTGCAGAGAAGATATTCTTTCCACAGTTGGAACTCTAGCATCGCGTAACTCTATGACGCCAGGTGTCAGGAGGTGCATCCAGGCATTCCGGACTGAATCTGGTCTCAAATTTAGCATGTTGCCTGGAAACAAAATAGGCGGTAATGCCACCAATGATGGTGTCGCAAAGGTGGTCTTTACACCGTTAGAAAGCTGGTGTCAACTAGGTCTAGGACAAAAAGTGTCTGCCTGTATGTCATCATATTCAGAACTGAATCTGGCATCAAATTCAGCCATTCACCATGGCACTAAATAGGCTGTAATGCCTTGGAAACACAAAGTAGGCAAATAGTCGTCGATGTAATGGTAGGCTAGAATTGAGTAGAACTTTGTCCTAACTTATTATCTTTGTTGGTATTGGTACTGTTGAGCAATAGTAGTTGACAGACCTGTTGTTGAGGTGCTGAGCTTGATGTTATGTAATTATCCAGATGTTCAACACATCGCAGTCTCAGAAAAAATTAACAGAACACCCAAGTCACCACAAATCCTCTCAATTGTATCTTTCCCACACTTTCATGTTCGACTCATCTCATTGGCCATTTTGGCACACACAATTTTGAAGTGACTGAATTAGAACTAATTTGCACACATCGCCTATTGCTGAAAATATTTTCAGATGTTGTCTGCTTATTTAGTGGATATACTAATGGCTAGTACATGGCTTAGTGTTAGAATTAGGACTCTCCGTCATGTGGTGTCAGGACATCAGCAAGTATCAAGATCGACAAGGCCAACGTCCCAGGGGTTGAGTGCCTGGACGAAGGGGAACCCATTTGGACATCACCGGAACTGCTTCATGGCCTATCCGCCTACATCTCCACCACTTCGGTCGGCTTCCCCCCGATCATGCCTGCATTCAGAGATCCCTCCTCAGGAGCCCAACTCGTCGGGCATCCCACTTCCCCCCTTAGCCCATCGCCCTCGGTTTGAGCCACAGAGCGAAAAGTACACTTGTTTGGTTTCCTTGCTTGTAGGATTTCTTTAAGTTTTAGTTTGAATGCTTCCCTTTATAGCTAGCTATTTATGCACTTTGCGATATGGGATGTTCGTACTTGTTGGAGGCACTGGTTTGGTTTCTTTTGTTTTGGTTTGACTTGGGATTAAGGTTTTGTTTATGCCATAGCTACCGCTGCATGCCAGTTCTTGTACCTAAATAATGAATACGTGATAATAATAATAAAAAAAAAAAAAAAAAGAAAAGAAAAAAAAAGGACCTTCTGTATACCATGCTTCATAGCTCTTATTTTCCTCTCACATTGTTTGGCGACACCACGTCAACTATAGTTGGCCCTCCCCACTCCCCTCTGCCCCCTCCAATGTTTCTGCCTCGGTACATGGTTAACTCTTCCATCCTCTCCCACCTTCGACTCACTTGTCTCTTGTCTCCTCGATGTGGGAGTTATCCGGGCTTGCCGAGTAGTCCTGTCTTTCTAACGGTTGCTCACTTAACTTTGGCAGGGTCCGCTTCCTCACTTCGCATCTGGTCAGGATTGGTAGTGGTGGATGACCTTCTCCCAACTGGTCTGATCCCCATTGGGGAACACCACAGCTAGTAGCTTCTGGGTCCGCATTGCTGTGAGATTAGAGCATACATGCCTCATCCCTTGGTTCAAGTTATGGTCATCTTCCTTACCATGCCCTTCTGGCTCCCTACCGCCAGTGGGATTCTTTCCACTAAGTGACGCTACCTCTCCCAGAACAAGGGACTAGATAAGAGACTCAGTAATACTCCAATAGTTCAGTTTCCATTTTGATAGTACTGGGGCAAAAGGCACTATCTGGCTGTTTCTCTTCTATCGCCTCAGCTGGTACCCAAATGCTGTTTGCGGGTATCCTACTTTGACTCCCTCTTTTACTACCTCAGGTAGCCAGACCTGCCCTCTTCCACAGAGGGCTTGGGGCTCCTGTTTTGCTGATACCTCCTGGTTACAGGCGCTATTGTTTGCTTATGTTTTCTCTTGCTCGTGTTGCCTGGCTATATGCCGAAAGCATAATTTTATGTTAGATACAAAGCGTGGCTATATATTATTTCAGGTTCATAGGCACGGTCGGTCCGGAAGCTAGGGCCTGGTATCTGGTGGTTGTTGCCATCTGGTTGTCTTCAACTGGCAGTTTGAGCGTTCCTTGGTAGGGTTTTTCTTGTGTTCAGTGAGGAGTGTACAGTCATGATGTGAAATTTCCTTGCCTTGAAGGATAAGTTTCTGAACTTTCTGTCATTACTGTTTGTCAATAGCCATGTGGGAGAGTGGTGGGGGAATCCTTTAAACCGAGGACTGCTTGGGTATCAGTTGCTCCAGGTGAGACCCCTGCACATTCAAGTCACGTCATCTGAGGATTGAGCACCTCGCTGCAGATGTTAGCCTCTTCAGGGTCATGGTTCTTCTTCTGGCTGCTGGAGAACAAGGTAGTATGGAGGCATGGGCCCACCTTGTGCAGGCTAACATGACCCCCAGCCTTACTGTAGGTAAAACTAGAGAAATAAACAAGACGACCAAAAGAAAAAGTACCATCAGTACACCATGCTTTGTCAATATTATTTTCCTTCCACATAATTTGACAACACCATGGTCAACAATCATGGGCCATCCACCCTGCCCTCTGCCCCTTCAATGGTTCCTGCCTTGGTGTAAGGTGTCTATTCAACAGCCTCTCTCACTCTTGCCTCGTTTATTTTCCATTCACTCCATGGGAGAGTCATCAAGGTCTCACCCAGTAGTCCTGTATTGCTTATAGGGCTGATTTAGCTTTGGCATGGTAGGCTGCCTCGGTTCAATACCAGTGGGCACTGGCAGGGGTAGACCTCTTTCTCCCCACTTGCACGATCTCTATTGGTGAATGCCTCAGCTAACAACTTTGGACTCTGTCTTAACGTGAGATTCAACCATACTCTCCTAATCGCTAGGTTCAAGATGGGGTCACCTGCTCCCACCCGCCATTCTGAATCACTACCGCCACTGTGATTGCCTCAACTAAGTAATGCTTTCCCTCACAGAAAAATGGACACCATCAGAGATAGGATAATATGGCAATGGTTCAGTTCCTACCCTTGGGTTTGCTCTGTGGCCATTTGCCCTTCATCCACCTCCCACTTTGATTTCCCCAGCTCACATGCTACTGCCTCCCCACTGTCTAACTCTTAGCCAGTGACCACCTCTCTCAACCTCATCGTTTTCCCAGATTTTGGGCTATTGCCAGCCGACCCTCGTTTCATGGCTGGCACTTTACTTCCTGGCGATATCCCCTCTGCCAAACATCCACTTTTTAGGTCTGACATCATGACCCCCATTCTTCAGCTTATGTATATTGGTATTGCACTACTTCTCTGGTCCCCTAGGCAGCTGGCATCGGCCTTCTGGCCCTTCTCTGGCTGCTCTCTGTGCTGACAGCCTTTTTATAGGCTATTTTGATTATGGTCGGCTGTGGATTACTCTCTTTGGTGGCTTTGTTGTTTATGGGTAGAATATTTCCTTATTCTTTTGCACCTAGCTTACTTAAATCCCTTTCTCTTGGTTACCTCTAGTTACTAGCAGGGGTTGTCTTTCAGGTGAGCATTCTTCTTGCGCATGTGGTTCACTTCCAGGTAAGACCACTTCAGGTTGAAGTCATGACGTGGGAGGAGTAGGCACCTGAACAGATTGTCCTTGGAGTGTGTGGTTTTAGACACAAATTAGACGCTATTGGCAGGATCAGTGTTCTCTTGGTCTGGAAAGGAAATTATTTTGTTTACCCTATAGCTAGCGCTGCATGCAGTGATCTTCTACCCTAAACAATAAATAACATGATTATAAAGAAGAAAAAAAACAATATTTATTTTGGACTTGGGGTACAATATGCTTTGTCACTCCTATTATCCTCAAACAAAATTTGAAATCCCCATCTAGCTATCATAGGCCATCTACCCTCCCCTCTGCCCTGTTGATATTTCCTGCATAGGGGCACAGTTGTCTATTCAGCTACCTCTCTTGCCTTTGCCTCAATTGTACTCCATTAGCTTAATCCTTGAGTTCTCTTGGCCCTGCCCAGTACTCCTTCCTGGATTAGTGGGCTCTCTTAGCTTTGGCACTGTCGGCTTCCTCTCTTCATTTCTGGTCGGAACAGGCTGTAAGGGATGTCATTCTGTCCATCTGCATGATGCATGTTAGTTATGCTAATCCGCTTAACTTCAGGGCCTGTCTCCTGGGGAGATCGGACCATACCCTCCTAGTCACTTAGTTCAACACCAATCACCATCCCCCCACTATCCTTACTGCTCCTTATTGCTACTGGGATCTCTCCACTAAGTGGCAGAATCACTCAAGGAGCAAGAGACTACCTCACACTTCTAAAAGTATCCTGAAATATTGTTACGCCATGGGCCTAGGAAACACCAAGATTGACAGACACTTTTGGAATGGCCAATACACAAGAGATGCGGCGTTACTGTAGGGTTTGGTTTCAATGGTCAGGTTTGCTCAGCGGACTATGACCCTCCCTCCTTTAGCTGGTACCTTTCTACTCTCTCGGTCCACCCTGTGGTAATCTGTGGATTTCACCTGCTTCCTGACCACACTTGATCTTTGGCTGGCACCTAACTGCTCTACTGCATGGCTTCTGCCATACCATCTAGTCCTGGGGTCTAGTACTGCGACTCACATTTTTTGGCTCTTGTACCTTCGTAATACACTACTTGCTACCTCCAGTAGACTAGGAGCATCAGCCTCCATGCCCCTTGCCTAATGCTCCCCTCGGTGGCTGTTTCATTTACTGCATCTTGGCGACACTGGATGCTAGGTTACTTTCTTCTCTTGTGTTTGTTATTTATGGGTGGAGTTTTTCCTTATGCTTTACTGCCAGGTTTGGTTGGTTTATTTTCTGTTGGTTATGTATAATTAGTGGGAGAGGGTCTTTCTGACAAGGAATGTTCTTGGGCACATAGTTGGCTTCAAGCAGAGACCACTTCGCATTCATGTCATGAGGTCCTCTGACGGGGTGCCTAGGTTGATTGCCATTGGACTCCAGGCAGTTTGGCCCATACCTGCAAGTCGTGGGGGTAGTGGTTATCATATTATTTAGGGAGGAGTTGTTGTCTTTCCCCATTAGCTAGCACTGCATATGATGTTCTTGTACCTTAAACCAGTAGTAGCATTATTATAAAAAAAAAACCATAAAAAAGGTGAACTGGTACTGTACACTTCATTGCTCCTATTTTCTTCCTTCAAGCTTTTGCAGCACTATGGTCAACTATCCTAGGCTATTCAACCTCCCCTATTCCCCATTGATGTTTCCTGCCTAGAAGTTCTGCTTTTCTCCAATCGACTCTCCAGTCCATGCCTCATTTGTTTTCTGTTTGCTTGATGGGGGACCTATCTAGTCCTCACCCTGTAGTGGTGTCTTGCTTCAAGTGCTGGCTGCGCTTTGGCACAGTGTGTTCTCTTTCTTCTGTACTGGTGGCTGCTGGAAATAATAGATGTCTTTCTCTTCACTTGTGTGATTACCACTGGGAAACACCTTGCGCTGTAACTTTGGGGTTTCTCATGCCATGAGATTTGAGCATATCCTTCTAGTAGCTTTGTTCAACTTGCTGTCGCCTTACTCCCCTCACCCTTCCAAATTCCTATCACTGGTGCAATCCCCTCCCCTATGTGACACTATTTCTCTGAGAACAAAGAAACACATACTGGATGCAGTAATATGTAATAAGTAAAGTCTGGACAAGGCTGGATAGTTCAAGGCACACCACTGTACTGGTGCAGGTCGGACAAACAAGGAGGTTCAGGGATTCCTGTGACATGAAGTGATAAAGTGTTGTAATTTCCTAAGTACAGGTGTTCAGAGGAAAATACCAGATTGCGTGAAGAATCTAAACTACGGTGGGGGGGCACCCCTTAATATAACAAAAGAAATCTCAGGGTTAATAATTGGACCCTTGGTTCACAGTCACCACCCACGTTTCCACATTGTTCCTTTGGATTCTGTCATATAGTAACCCTATCCAATCGAGTATAACTCAGAAAGTCCTATGTTACAACCAATTTCAAACTAAACTCCGCATCCATTAATGTGCCGTAATATAATACAGCAATGGTTCATGTTCTATAGTCAGGTTTGCTCTGGTACCTTTGGTGCTCCTTCCACCTCCCACTTTGATTATGTCAGCTCACACCACAATGCCATTCCTCCCACTATTGCTATTCAACTACCTCAATCAGTATTGGGGTATTCGTAGCTTTGGCTTGCTGCATGCCTATGGATGCTCCTTAGCTGGTATCGTCCTGCTGGGTGCCATCCTCTCTGCCTGATATCTACTGCATAGGCCTGGTGTGAAGGCTTGTGTTCTCGATTAGCTGGTCATGGTATTACACTACATCTGCAACTCAGCTAGTTGGGGGCCCATGCCTTCTGGCTATTCACCAGCCACCAGCTTCCCAGGCGGTTTTATACGTGGGAAGGTGCTGGTTTGGAAGTCTGTAGTTACTTTCTTTCCTGGCTTTTTGTAGTTTACTGGTAGACCTTCTCCCTATTATTTCGTAGCTCTATCGTTTAGTTTCCTTTCTGTTGCCTAAATGTCGTTGTATGCGGGGGGTCTTTTAGGCATAGAATCTTCTAGTGCATATCATTGACTTCTAGGGAACACCCCTTCATGTTCAAGGCATTAGGTCTGCAGATCGGGTGACTCAGTTGATTGCCCTAGGAGTGCTTATAGTTGGGCCTATACCAGAGAGTCTTGGGGGTCTGATTTTCTCTTGGTCTTGCGAGGAGGAGTTTTCTTTATGCCATAGCTAGCGCTGCACACAATATTCTTGTACTTTGAACCAGTAATAACATGATTATAAAAAAAGGTTTTGTGAAAAAAATGGAGCTCTGGTACAGACTCCTCACACTACCACTTAAGCTCTTTCCTATATTTCAAGTTGAATCAATACTTTAAAATTATCTGAAGTAACTCTAAATGGCAAATTATTCATGCTTATAGGAGGTAATGCAAGTACAAGATACTAGTCATTATCTGAATTGATAACAAAGACAAGAGTTCTCCAAGCTATCAAGATATCAAGAGGAAATGGGAGGTAAGATTTTTACATGTGGAGGAACTACCAAAGATGGAGTAGCATTATTATACAACCTTAGATTTGAACACTCGATGTTGATTTGCATGACAAATAATTTCCTATCTTCTGCCAAAAGTCTGGTGTAAGAAGTTACCTTCCAACTTCAGAAACTTGGCCCCTTAGCGGGGTAACTCTGGTATAAAGGTAGGGTAACTCTACCTCTACTCACCACTACAGAATTTAAAGTAACTCCCAAATTGACTACTTCAGTTACCCTATCCAGTAGTGTAACTACTTTTCCTTACTTGCTCCGAAGTACATCTAGTCCTGTATTGGATGTCTGACAAATCTATCTAGTAATCTACAGTACATCAACTAGGTAGACTCTTGTCTACCACAGTTCCTATCGTGGTAGTCACTTGATAATGACATGGGTATAGGTTTGACTAACTTGAACTGTAATAGAACTCTCCGGAATTTCTTTTCATACAAACCCGATGGCGCTGCAGCTATACCAAGAACCTCAATAGGTCTAAGCTCATTGAGAATGTTACCTATCACAAATCATCAATGACAAAATAGTCTACACGACTATGCAATCCAGTAAGTGAAATGCTACCCATCAATTCGCACAGTGAAATCCTTATAAGTGGGAAAGCTATTTAACAGTTGGGCCTATCAAATAAATCCAGGTGGCACAAAATTTGTCAAAATAAGAATTCATCTCTGACTATCCAACCACCAGTGACTGCATTCGGGCATCTCCCAGGTGCTGGCATTAACCATCATGTTCAAAGCCTAACACTTGAATACAACCTCCCTGATTTCACCTACCTGAGTCTAAAATTAGAGACTGAGTACAACCAGTAAAGCTGACAATGAGAAATAGACAGTATCAGCACTACAGACCACAGCAAACCTTGTTCAGTTGGACTTGGGTACCATAGGTGAGGGTGAGGAGAGAATTTCCTTAATGTAATACTTATAGTTCTGTGCCCTCTTACCCAACTAGGGTGTAGGGTGAACAGTGACAAACTTGTTACCACTGTGAACCACTATGACCACTATTATGCCACTAGTAGCACTACCCCCAACTGGTACTGGAGGCTCCGGCTTCTCCCCCTGAAGCCAGGAAGCCTCCACAGCTTGTATTACCAACCCATCTGTGCATGCCACATTATCAAAAGAAATACTCAGCAATTGAGGGGTTGCCATTACACCCAGACGTAAGTCATGTCACTCCTACGTCTCATGTCTCCCTTGCCCCCAGGAGTAAGTTGCCATGGCCACTGGCGTCCAAGGGTGCTAATAGCCCTGTCTCTTGATGTGACATCATCTCAGAGACACATTGAGCCCATACCCCAGTTATTCAGCTTGTTACTTCCTCCACACCATGTGTGAACCTTCCGCTTACCCATTGCCTCCATCTAGACCTTTATTCAAGTTACTAGTTCCCGCCCGGTGACATCTCGCGTGACCCTACCACACTCTGTCATTTCCTGGCACAACATTGCATGTGACCCTCAATCATACTGCTCACATTATCCTCTCTTCTCATCTCTCATTGCAACCCCTGCACCTGTACCTTAGCTCTTGCTGGGGTCCTTACTGCAGCAAGTGCTCTCAAGAGTGTTTCCTGGCATGGTGGTGCAGTGGTCCGATATCATGCACATTTTATCTCCGGTCATTGTATTTTGAGGCTACCCTTGACATTCACTGTCTCTCTGCTTCCATTATCCCATTTCCTGACATATTTCACTCTTGGACTTTTTATAATGCATTTCTTTTCTTAAATTTCCAACTTGACATTTAGTTTCTCTCTGTGTGTGGAAGCCCACATGACTCCTTATTTCCCAAGTTCACCATATCACGGGCCTCCATTTCCCATGCACAATCTTTTATTTTTTGTATCCCTCACCTGCCCAGTGGTCTATATTGAAAACTGAGAATGACCACCTGAAAGGAAGTCATTTTCTGTTTTCGATCGGTGTCTCTTCTGTAAGCAATAGTTCATATACACAATGTAGCAACAATATTATGATCCTCACCAGCACGCATAACATAGACCCTATACTATAATTTTCAGATTTCTCAATAAATCTTCTTAAATTTTGTTAAATCAATCCTGCTCTTGAAAACCAAGTGCTGGTCTATTTCTGGGATTAGGTATGGCATGCCAACAATTCTCTCAATATCAACTAACATGAATCCATCTTTGTCTTCAGTCTGCTGTACTGGGATAAGGCTGTAGAAGTCAGATATTGGTCCTGAGTTGGCCATATTCAACATCTAAACTTTCTCTAGATGCCATATAGTACTCCAGTATGTGTAGCTCCTCATTTTGAAGCATGTGACAAGTTTTATAGTGAGCTCACACTTCAATGTACCATACATCTCTTCTTTACCTACTTGTACTCAAACAAATCATTCCTAATTACCTGATTCCAGAAGAGCAAAGCGCCAGTGCATTGTACCCTATAGATGGTGTAAACCTGATGAGGGTGGAATGCAGGATCGGGGATTGCATGTTGGGTTAGTATTTCAACAGGAAGTGATGCAAGTATTGCAGGATCTTGAGGGTGGTGGCCTTCACTTAGCAGGTTTTCCTTGCTTAATTGAGTCAATTCACCCCACTTGGTAGTGGAGGAGACCCCAAGAACCTTACACAAATACATGATATCTAACATGTTGTTGTGGCATTCTTTCTGGGTTGTGCAATATGGCCCCTGTTCAGGTATTGTACTCAGGCTAGTTTTACCTCAATGGTCTAACAGGTTGGCCAGGAAGAACTCCACAATGTTCTAGGAAGTCCAAGTTTACCAGTCTCATTCAAATGATATACTGGTTACTATAGCTATATAGTATGTCTTGCAGCATCCTTTTTATTTGTATGTCTCTATCCATCCTCAAATTGATCTTCATGTGCAAGCTCACCAAACTCTGTCTACTAAATCAGAACATTGCCAATCTGGAGCATATGTTCTTGAAAGTAATGAAGTAGATGCATTTTCTTACAGTTGAAGTAAGATTTAGAATGAGTTAAGTCCTTACCATGGTAGTTCTCTACTGCAGGATCCTCGTCATGGACTTGGTACAGCTTGGAGGTGGTAAATGGCAGGTTCCTTCTGGCCCTCTGATGTCTTAACTCTCTATGCTACTCGTCAACCTTGGCTTATGTGTGCTTTGATATTCAGAATCCCAAGAATCTATCTTGCATCCTATGAAATTTGTTCAGATATTCTTCGGTATAAGCCAGGGTCTGAGATATAGAA
>NW_003298818.1:88097-89659 GCF_000151645.1 Tuber melanosporum | reverse complement strand
GTAATATTATAGTACAATGAACTAGCTCCCAGACTCACCTGCGAGTATGTTCAAATGATAAAACTTGTGTACTGTCCCACTGCCCCAGTGCCATGGTGACAACTCCCAAAAGCCAACTTTCCAAATTCTTCATGTTGGTATCACCTTTCCTTACCACTATGCAACCTCGTTGTAGGTTGTTATTAGTAGAAAGAACCCAAGATATCGCGCTGAAGACTTCTAAGCTGTGTCAAATGCCTGTCATCATAAATCTCTGAAGAAATAGATAAATCCGGTCTATCATGTGCTTGACTAATGCAAGGTAGTATATCTTGAGCATATCGCCTTTGTGCAAATCAGGTACTCAAATCAATTAAGTCGGTAAAAAATATTTTGCCTTGTAGTGGTACTTGAGGTATCTACTAGGAGCTTGTGGGGTCACTTGAATTGTACTTTGGTAGCCAAGGTCCCTGTCTTTGTTTGTAAAAGCTCATATGATTCTGCATGTGATATTTTATGCTATTGTCTGTTCCTAAATCTGCTGGTGACACCACCCATTTGGGACAGGCCTTTGATTTTATCCTGCGTACAGTCATGTTTTGCAAATGATCAGCAATCCAGATGGACAAGACCAGAAAGTACCTTCCAACAGGAGTATTAGCCCTGTTGTGTGGGATGCCATCAAGAGCTACCTCTTGTAAGTACTTAAATACCAGATTGAATATACTAAGCCAAGTTTCTAAATTGACTTGTCATGTCGGCTAGTGTATTATAGATGACTTCGAGAATCTGGAGGAAACAAGCAATAGCAAATGAAGCCTAAGCGAATTCAGTAAGGTTGGTTCTGCCTGGTCAGTGCAAGATTTCAAACCATCTGTTGGACATGCTACACTTTCTTTTCACCAGAGTAGTTACTGAGATGCATCTGATCAGACATACAAATGAGTGGAACAATTGTTGTACCTGGTGGAATTAACCACTGTAGTAACAGTTAGCTAGCAAATTTGTACAGCCTTGTCTAATAAGTTCTCATACAGTCGCCAACAATGGTACCACCACAACGAACAGCTCAGTTGACTACAAAAAATAACCTATATAAACTCAATTAAAAAATACATGAAAGCAGAAAGAGAAAATATCAACCCAACAATGCTACTATTTCGTATGACCTCTATTTGTATCTAGTAGAGCCTGAAGTCTCTCAGGCATCTACTCAATCCACCCATCTAAGGTCTCCTGTGGAATCAGATCCAAGTCCTCCTTTGCCACCTGAAATGATTTTGCAGCACGATCGGGCCTTCTTTGCTCCTAGGAGAATCACTTTCTGACAGCTCTTTTGAGAAGTGCCCTGATATTCTCAATTTGGCTGAGATCTGGTGACTTGAGAGGCCAGGGCAATCTTTTATATCTACATTCCTCTTGCAATTTCTAGTTTTCCAACCCAGTATGCCATGATACATTAACAGCAACCATATAGATCATTTCTGAGGCTCTGTTTATGCCATCTATGAATGGAATACAATATGGCTAGTGTATCTCAGTTGCTTATTGGTATGCATTGATGCCAAGTCTATCATTTTTGC
>NW_003298818.1:66499-87947 GCF_000151645.1 Tuber melanosporum | reverse complement strand
TGCGATTGTGTAACCTTGCTTTACTTTGTGGGACATTAGTTTTAGTTTACGGCATGACGCTGTGGATGGCCGTGACGTGCAGGTGGAAGGAATGAGGGCCTACAATGAGGGAGGAGGAGGAACGAGGGAGGCAAAGGATCCGACGGCTACGGGAGCGTTGTGGTCAAGTTATGCTCGCTAGCTGAGTTCAGGGTCCTTGATAACTCTATGATAAGCGCCGTCTAGACCCATTTCTAAGCTGTTGTCCAGTTCCTTGTCGTCCTTGCTAACCCCTTTCTCTTCTCGTTCTGTCCTTTCTTCGCACATGGATTGTTTCAAGGTATCTTGAGCTACAAGCCGGATTCCTCCGAGATCTTGATCTTAGTATCTTTCCCAAGACCGACATTAGCCATGTCAATAATATCCCTTTGTGCTAAATGAAGTGCAGACTCATTTGGCATATATCAAAATGGAAGATGCCGAACGGGAAAATGTTTACCTGGAAGAAATGACACTTGAGGATATGGAACAGGAACATGTCAAACTGGAGCCCATCGCACATGCTCTAGCAAATTACTAGGTGACCAACCCGATAATAACAGGTTAATTCTATTGTAAATAATCTGCTTGACTGGTGATTTTATTTACTGACTAAACATATATAGGTGGGAGCATCCTGGACTAGTATCTATGAGGGGTTCCCGTTGTGCGAGTCAGGTCTTCACAACATGGTGATGGACCCAACGCAGTTGCTAATTATTACTCGTTTCATTGCCATTCGCCCTATACCAATATTGCAAGGTTCCCAGAGTTTAATTTCTATGACATACAAGAGTTATCAGACGTGATTCAGAGACAAAGACCAAGGTCCAGATTGTGATACCTACTTGTAGAAACTCGCCAAGGTTGTCAGAGACTCAGTGAGGCACTAGGTAAACACATATCTGATGTAGACAATGTCTTTACCAACAGCCATAAAAACTTACACACATGGCCCGTATCATATAGCATTCTTACAAGCCCAGTTGATCTCTTGGTATATTGTCAGCATGATCAAAATCATGAATACAAGGTCATCAATGAACAAGATGAAATGATGCAACCCACCTAAAAAGAGAGTTTCCATAGGCCTATAGATATCTGGATGATTAAGTTCTCATGGTTCTGTTATCTTTGCCGAAGATGGTTCAAAGACAACACATTCAGGATATAATGTAAAGGACTCGACAAAGCTGAAGGGAATAGCATGCCAAGAAATAATATAAACTACATTTCAGAGAGTCAACCATAAACTGGATGGAAGGAATCTGCAACCAGGAGAACTTGATATCAAAAATCATAGTTGACAACTAATGTACATGAATATGCCATCTGACCTAGGACCTGCCACATCTGAGAATATGCCAAATATGAATAGGCAGCTCGGAAATGTGTATAAATACATTGAATAGAGGCAGTTGCTAATGCAGAGCTAAGGGCAGGAGCAATGGCAAGGTGGGAGTACTAGTAGTAAGAAAGAGGTCTTAGTTAATGAAGGGCCTAAAGCTATGTATCTCTTAGGAAGGTATAAGGATACTATTGAAAGTAGTGAAGGAGGACATAGCTATAGAGGGCTACCTGACAAGATGTTAGTGGAAATAGAGGTAGGACTTCATGTTCACAATTGTGACTTAAGTGTTACAATAGTATATCTATTATAAGTAAACAAAGTAACATTATGACGAAATGATAAGCATGCTTTGTGAGCAGTGTTACCATTTTAAAGGCAGATTAGTAGAGGATTGGTTCCTTATATCTTCTAAGTGAGCTGTGCAGGTAGTGGTATCTAAATATACAAGAGTAGGCTGACTCATAGTAAAAGAACTTTAATTGGGAAAAATGTAAGTAAGAATCTGTTTCTCAGTAGATAAATATAAGTGTGAACAAGTTTGACTCTCAAAACATGCTAAGAAAAATGCCAATAGTGTGCTTGAATCTGAAATAGTGTGTGGAAAATATTAAGGAAATATTACAAATCTAGTATATAATAAACATGTATTATTGTGCAGAAAAGATAAAGAAAATCTGATCTATCTAGTAACTTGGAAAGAACATAATGTAAAGTTCCCTGCATATATTCAATGAAATATCTATATGATTAATATAAATATAACACATCTGTAGTAATATCTGCATTTTAAAATTTTTAACTGAAACATAATCAAGTGAGTTAAAATATAATGTTTATTATTAAATATATTGAAACTGAAGATAGAAAAGAAATTTCAACATCGTATACCTTAAGACTGACCTGACTGTAAAAATCTGTATTATATAACTGTGTTTATGTGTCTCTTATGTAGGTTCTTATTCTATGAGCGGTAGTAGTATGACTAGTTAGAAGGAATTACACTAGTAGCATATAGGATAAAATGGTAGAAGAGGAAAATAGCCATCAAAATACCTAAGATGAGGCATTATTCATCCAGGTCAGTGGTAATGACCTAAAATCGAATATAAAATATACTCCAGTAGTTGACATGAATTTTAGACTAGACATACATTTAGGCACAGGAGCAATCAAAGGAGGCACATAGTGCTGAAGCTAAGAGAGGTCTTCCAACTGAGATGTCTAATGCGTAAACATGGAGAATTTCCCTATCAAGACAGAAAACTAACATAAGTGAGGAAAGCAGTGGCTGGAGGAGAGGGAGAGGATGATGAAAGCAACAATACCACTAGATTAGAAATATCAAGGCAGAGGAGAGGAGAGGGCCTACAATAGTATCCATGATGTTAAGAAACTATGTAGGAGGAAAATATGAGTGATAGAACATGGCTTTTCCAAAATTGTCAAGATCTGTCTTTTATTCCAAATTATTACGTTGTATGTTCAAGTCTCTCATAGTATTGTTGATTTTACCCCCTCTGACCCTAAGTAATATCTAGAGGCCTACAAATCTGATTGGTATATATACTTTCTTATTAATAATATGTAGTCACAGTAATCATCCTGCTTATAGTATTTTTTTATGTCTTTTGTTTTATTCTTTTAAATCGTATTAAACATAATACATCTAACAATCATTTTCCAGACCTCGCAATAGTTTACACCACTTGTAGTCATCCGGAATCATTGCAGCTTACTAAATCAATATTGGTGGGAATTAAGACAAGTGCCTAATTGCAGTGTCCCGAGCCATACTGGTGTAGAATGGAGATTAGGTTGAGAGAGTATTGTCTGAGAACTGTATGGTTTTACCCCATAGGGTTTCCAGTCCTTGTGCATGCCTTAGTATGTATACTTTCCTGTATTTAAACCGAGAGCTGGTCTTCTTAGTTGGTCAAGCTCAACCACCCCCCATCAACATCAATTTAGATTACATCAATCCTCTATCTAAATTGTGTTCAACTTCAACTCCTTTTGCTTCCATTGTATTGGTCTACCTTAAAAACTCGCTAAATCCACCATTGGGAATCACCACAGAAATTGTAGTCTAAACCAAAATAGACCTAGCTGAGCAGGTTAACGAGGTGACGCATACCAGTTAATAAGATCCAGTCAGCTCAGCTACTGTATGCTATACTGCTTCTGGATAACACTATGCCTTCTGGGGATGTCACGTCACTGATGGAAAGAATCTGAGCCCAATCCCAGATGGTTGATTTAGCAGGTTTTTATGGTATTTACAATGATTGGATTCCAAGTCAACTTCCTTTCATCTACCCATTTATTTAATATATTAGTCTACCGCAAAAACTCACCAAACTCACTATACAGGCAAGAGAGTTTAGATGCTAATACACAGAAATGCTGTTGAAAAATGTACCAGTATGTGTAGCAAAACAGTAGAGACTTTGCACAACTTGAACTCTCTGTATCATTCTTACTTATTAACAAAAGCAAGAAAGGACCAAAGGACTGACTATATATAGAGAACATAAGTGACCTTGTACTTCATGGGTAGTAACCTGTTGCCTGCCTTCAGCCCAAACACATCATTAGTTCCAACAACGTATAAGCCTCCAAGTCTGGAGAGCACAATGAAGTCTAGCCAATAAAAAATAGCCGCCCAATAATCAATACCCAACAGATTATTTCTCACGACCACAAATGATACATTCCAATAACATGGAGTAATATAGAAAGTCAATACTTTAGACAAAGCCATTGTTGAAACCAATGGAAGATATTAAGCAGAAATTCCACACTCTCCTTCTTCCATAGTACGAAACTTGAACTTAATGAAAGTCTTAAAAGAAAGCATAGAGTGGTTCTATATTCTTAAGAAAAAGCCCATCCCTCATTGATGAAAGGTTGGTAGGAAGAAGAAACACCCATCCATGGAGAAAACTAATACACTAAACAATTTCAAAAGAATGTCTCATCCCCTCCAAGTGGATCAAATATCTTTCAGTAAGTAGTGCCTTTGTCATGATATCCACTCTCATGTTGTTGGTAGATATATACTGAACTGTGACGAGACCATTCTCATAGGACTCTTGAACAAAGTAATATTTAAATATCAAGGTATTTTGTTCATTCATGAAGGCAAGCATTGTTGGTAAGCTTCATCACTCCTTGATTGTCAATATAGAAGAGCTGAGAATTTGAAGGCTTATTGGATAGGATAAGCTCAAGAAGGAGACACCGAAGCAAAATTCTTTCTCATGTAGGCTGTGATGTTTCTATATACTCTACTTCAGTAGTAGATAGTGCCACCACTGCTTGCTTCTTGGACTTACATGATATAGCTGTTCCCCCAATTATGAAAACATAGCTAGTTGTGGACTTCCAATCATTCTAGTTACCTCCCCAATCAGAATCTGAGAATCCAACAAGCACAGCTTCTTCTTGCTTAGAATTAAATGATCGTGCAAGAGTTTTGATAGCTGTGAGATAGCATAACACCTGCTTTGTAGTTGCCAGGTGTATTGGAAGAGGTGTAGAGGCAAATTTGCTCAGGGTGGAAATCATGAAAGCTAAATCTGGAGGTATAGACAACATTAAATACATAAGGCTTCCAACCAAGGAATGATACTCCTTTAGAATTAATGCATATTTGTCAATAGGCAGTGAGTATGATGTGGGTTTCAAGTCATGAAGAGAGATTTGAACTTGTTCTCAGTAATGATGACCTGTTTTGATTGTTGATTTCATTCCGTTACACTTAACCATGCCACAGTGCTTGAGGAGTTGATTGATGAACCATTCCAGACTGAGATGAAGATGGTCAACAAATCTTGAGTAAGTCTGGAAGTCGGAGGAGTTTTCATTATTTCGAGTAGTGTGGTGCACAATCTTAATATTAATATTGTGAAACAACCTCGCCAAACCAAAATCCATCATCCCGTATATTTTAGAAAGCAACTATTTCATTCTTTTGACTAATGCAGAGTTCTTACTTGCAATCAGCAGATCATCAATGTATAGGAGTAGGAATGAGGAATTGGAAGTAGCTGCAGGAGTTTAGCCTTATGTAGACTCGTCTTCCTAAAGAATATAGAAGGTTGGCTCATTACTGGGCTGATGAATCCTATTCTTATGAAGAACAGAGTCAATATGTTGGAACAAGAGTCTTGGTACCTGCTTAAGCCCATAGAGAGCCTTTTTCAATCAGCATTGAATAGTGTTCGGGCTCTTTAGACTAGGTTTTAACTAATAAATTCCTTCCGGTAACTCTATCTATACAGGTTTATCGATTGCTTGGTTAAGAAAAGCAGTACCCACATCCATATGGTGAACATGCGATTGATAGCCAGCAGAGAGAGTGATTAGCATTTGCATGCTAACTAGTTTAGCAACTGGGACAAACATGTCCTCAAAGTCAATGCTTGGTACTTGCTTGTACCCCTTAATCGCAAGATGAGCCTTGTATCTCTGACTATCGTCAAAGTTCAGTTTTGTTCTAAACACCCACTTACAGCATCTAGGCTTTCTACCTGCTGCACTGTCAACCTGTACATATTCACAAGTGTCAGTTTCCTCAAGTGATGTAAACTCAGCATGAATAGCACATTCCCACTCCAGTATATGGATCTGTGTGAAAGCCTCCAGCTAGCAACTTGGATCTTCCTCCAATTGTACTGGCCTTTTTCTTTCCCTTTTTGACCCCCTCAAGGGAGCTTTCTTTCTATGATTCTTATACATGTGTGAACTTGCAGGTTCTTGTAAAGCAGGTAACTTGGGCAATTATCTTGCTGCTTCTTCTTTGGTGCTCATAATAGCGGAGGGCATAATGAACTACTGAGTGTTCTTTGTCTGAAATGGCTCTAGGATTCCTCCTCTTCAATAGTCAATATGTCTTGGGTGTTCAGTACTAGGGTACTCAAAAGCTTCGAGCTCATCAGGCATACAATCAAGTATCAGAGTTCTTAAAACTGGAGCCTGTGGCCCATTACTCACTATTCAGAACATTGAGGGATTCAGACTCATCAAAACATATATCAGATGCTTGTACTGTCATTCCAATCACCAGATCCCAGATTCACCAAATCTTCTATGTATTATGAACATATCTGATGAAAGCACAAGGTCTTGCACTCACTCCAAACTTTACTGACCTTTGCTCCTTGGGTAATAGCTTACAAGCTATACAACCAGACCTTTTAAGATGGGGTCGGTATGAGACAGTGCCATAGCGTAGCTAGTACCATATTCTGCCAACCATGCTCGGAAAGGACTTCTTGTGTGCAGATAGTTTACAATGTGGATGGCCTTTGTCCATGGCTCATTTAGAAGCCTAGATTCTAGTAGTAGAGCACACACTTTGGTAACTAGTATTCATATCATTCTCTCACTAACGCCATGCTTATGCTGTATATGGGGAGCAGAAGGTACCAATGCTCTACAATATGTCTTGAGCATCCCACGGAGGAAAGCAATATCGTACTTAACTTTTTAATTGTCACCTTGAAGCCAAGACATCCTATACTGCAGAAGTCCATTGATCATTCGCTCATGAAAGGCTGGGAAGACTGCCTTAATCTCGGAGGAGATTTTGGGATTTAGAAGATAGAGAAAAGTAGTACGGGAGAAATTGTCAGTATAGAGTATGAAGCATCATGCTCCAGTTGGTAATATGAGAAGGATTGGTCTACACTGATCTAAATGGATAAACTCAAATAGTCTTTATGTTTGCAGAACTGGTTGCCTAACTATCTTTTATTATTGCTTACCCTTAATGCATACTGCACAGCTCCTTATCGCTAAAGTTGTAGTCAGATTTACCAAGTCCCATGATAGGAAAAGTTACTTTAAGGACCCAATGCCAAGGTGGCCGAGGCGACCATGCTACAAGAGAATAACTGGCATAATAGTAGGAAGCCCATGAAGTAGTGGAATGGTAGTGGTAGTGGACTGTTTAGCAAATATACCAGTGGGGGGAGTAGAATTCAAATAGTATACTCTGTCCTGCCAATATCCAATACACTGATTCCTAAGATAACAAAGTCCATTGACAAAAGTGATCGAAAAGCTAGCGGAGAGGCAGGAGAGAAACAGTAGTGCTTGTGGATGGTTGGGGACTTAGAATACTTTAATCAAAAGGTAGTCTTTCATATCCCCGGTTGGGTAAAGCTGTATAATACCAACTTCCAATGTCTCAAGAGTGGTATTATCTGCCCTAATTATCTGGACTGGGACTCGAACTTTCTTGATAGATTGAAACCTGCTTTACTTCTAGTATAGATGTTTGGATACTTCTTAATCCATGACCCATAAGTTATCGAAGGTCTTCTTTGTATTCTGTCCTCCCATAGTAATTCAGGCTTTATGAAGCCAACATCAATTTGCTCATTCTCCATGTCAGCAAAGCTGCTCCTACTTTCCTTACCATAAGTTCAGCCAAGATTATACCCATCCTGGGTATGAGCATTACCTCCATAGCTACTTCTCATGCTGGAACCAAATCTCCTATTACATCGTCATTCTCTATAACCTCTGCCACCCCCACTCATGTCTCTATTTCCTCTTTGATTTCGCATCTCGAAGGCTCTCTTCCGGCAATCCCACTCAGAGTGCCAAACCTTCCTACAATACCTACATGAAGTTTGGGAAGGTGTAATAGTTACTGCTCACCAACAAAATAGAGAAAAAGAGATTTGGAAGCTTCTGACTGAAGAGTGGTTTAGTATTTCTGATGCATATCTTATGTAATAGAATGCAAGAGATGCTTGAATGGGGACTAGAGGTAGAGTCTCTCTGCTTAGTAAAGGATTATCTATATCTATTCCCCTAAAATTGACTCTGTTAATGATTTCTCGTTCGTACTTGAGAATGATGTAGACTAGGTAGTATAAGGTTTGGGTTTTGAAAGGCTCTCATGTGATGATGTCAAGTATGGACCCAAGCACAGCTGCCGCTATGGTAGCCTCCTTAGTATTTACTGCTGTATGTGATATCTCTTTGTCTACTCCAGCCATCTCATTGTAGCAGTTGAGTACAGTGGTAATGTACTCATTATTATCATCCATGTCTGGCATCAAATTACTAAACCTCATAGCCATAGTCATTCTTCCAGCACAGGAGTTTACACTGTTAAGCTTTTCTTCAAGGTATTGCAGATCACTCATGGATCCTAAATGCCTTTGATATAGGCTTTTATTCCTTGGGCACAGCAATTGAAGATGAAAGTAAATATTTTCGCAGAGCGAAGGTGATTGTCACAACTGGTATTTACTCTTCCAGAGACAGGACACTTCTCATTACTTAGAACAATTCCTAATGCTTCTTTTGAACCAAGAAAGATTTTCATATCTGGATACCAAGTGAAGTACTTCATTCATCTTGATTAGCTTTATGGTAAACCACATACTTGCATCTATATTTGGCCTAACTCTGCAACTGTGCATATTTGGCCATTCCAAGCGATATGCTTGGAACTTAAAAATATATTAAAGACTAAGAAGAAAAGTCAAACCAAAAGAGCCTCAGTGAAGAAGCCAATCAAATGAAGAGAAGTAAAGTGGATGGTAATCTTGGTTGAATATGTGTAGGTCTTGGTGGCTTGTGTGTATGGTACTAGGCCAGTCACATAACCTATTGAAATATACACCACTATATAAAGAGAAACAGTAGAGACTTTTTGCAACTTCAACTCGCCATATCATTCTGATTTATTAACCAAAGAAGGAACTAAAGGAGCAAACATATATAAAGAACATAAGTGAGCTCATACTTCATGAAAAGTAACCGGTGTCCTGTGTTCAACCCAAACACATTATGAGTTCCAATAAAGTATATGCCTGCATGCCTGGAGAGCACAACGAACCCTAGTTAATACAAAATAGCCACCCAATAATCAATACCCAACAGACCATGTCTCACCACTACAAGGGATACATCCCAATACGGTAGAGCTAAATCGAAAGGAAACACTTTAGATAGGGCCATTGTTGACAACAATAGAAGATATTCAGCAGAAATTTGACAAATTCGGGCATGAATAAGGGAGTAACAAGTGGTGAATATAAATATTCCTGCACACAAGACTGATACGAATGGATGAAACAAAGTTTCTATTTACAACTATTGTTAAAATCAACAAGTTAGTTCTCATCCTTAACCTCATTAATCATACTATGAATATCATCAACCTCTCCTATATGCTTACTACTATGTCTCCAGTTCCTGATTTCTATCTCCTCAGCCAGAAATCCCTTAATATTCAAATCAAAGTCATGTGAACCATTACATGACTAGTTCACTGATACATCAATTGGTTGGACCTGGCCAGTGAAGCCAGGTGAGATTGTTGATGGTATAATCTCAAAGTACTTTATGTTTTTTAATACTACAGGGGTTTTATGTAATGTGGCTACATCTACAGCAAAAAGTCACGATTATCCCTGGAGGGCAAGAAAAGAAAGTCATTGATATATGCGAGAAAAATAGCTTTATTAGTATATGCTATTGGAGTAAAGAGAACTGTGATGCAGGGATCCTATTTAGTCTTCTCCTGTCTTAACCTTTGTCCTGTACAGTGAAAACTAATCTCTGGGGCAAATTCTATCAATCACATCTGTAAAAATACATAGGATTAATGTAGCTTGTCTTTCATCCTACCCAGATCATGTCTCTTTAAACCCAATGGTTTTCTCATCTGTCGTGTCATATGTATAACCAGCAAGATATCCAAAGGGCAATGGTATTTCATCAAGGTTGCAAATATTACTGAGCTGGAATTTTCCATAGGGGTTGAGGGATAAGATTACATTGAGGAAAGGGTTGCAAATAGGTTGATAGTATTGCTGGTTGAAGTGAATCGAATTCAAAATAAGTAAACGGTACTCTTCTGATACCTTTTGTGCCTTTCATGTTGTAAACCTTAAACTGATCCTATGTCGCTGTAAAAAGTTGCAAAACCATCTCTGTGAAAATTGAAAATGCTGGCTCAGGGGTGAACTACTTTCCTCATTCCTAAGTATGTGGTCAGGCCCATATATCATTTGGAATATCTGGGTTGATGTACTCCTAAACCACCCATGGTGAGCTGCTCTTCCTGCCTCTTATTTCCCCCAAAGCCTGTTGTTTAAGATTCTCTCCATCTCCTGCCAGTGACTTATGGCTACCATCCTTACACTCCTCCCACCCTTTATAGTGCCTACAATCTTTTCACTATTTCGAACCCAGCCACCCATTGTTGATTGGAGAATTTGGAATTGGGTAGCCGCCTCTTCTTGAAATGGACCTCGAAATACTAGTTGTACTTAAGTACCCATTGAGTTCAAGTTATCTTCATGTGGTACAAGGTGATCGGAGGGGAATGTCAGTACTGGCAGCTTTTTCACACGTGAGTTGAATCGAATTGGTCGTTGAATCTGCTGCACTTCCAATATGCTTCTCTCTGCAAGTGGTTTTGGCTTAGGACCTCAAAGTGTTTTAGGCATATCAGTTATGAACATTTGAGATATTCTGTTGATGTTTTTCGAATTAGTGGAAGTCTTATTATGATTTCACTAGAATTCAAGTATACTATGGCACAGTGTTGTCAAGTCTCGTTGTCTATCATGCATTACCCTAATGCGTCTCTTAGCAACTTTCTAGCATGCATATTGACTTTGGCTGCATAGCGAGTTTGGCGAGTTTTTCCGGTAGTCTCAGAACAACTTAAGCCACAAGGTGCATGTTTGGTCGAAACACCATCCTACTAAGGGAAGGCGCAACAAACCTCCCACACCGGTACTCTCTCCATTTCGGTCTGTCCTCCCGTAAATTAGCTGCTTGCGCCTCCTTGTGTCTCCTCATAGCGGTGTTTTCATACCTGACTTAACTTTCGGGTGCTTTCTCAACGCTTATTACCGAACCAACCGCGGGCAAATATCCCCCATCTACTCGTAGGGGAAACGCGAGACCGTGGAAGCACAGTTCTCGCCTTGAACACCCCCCGGGGGCCCATTACCAGCGCCTATTGGCTAGTCACGTGACATATCCCACTTCTACCAGTCTCAATGATTCCATCGCCAAGCCGTTCTAGTCTCACCATCTCGGGGTCCGTTGGCTAGTTTTGTGCTGTCGCGAGAAGATCTTGTTCCCAGGGGTAACGAGATCTGGAGCGTATCATTCCCCGGTTGGCAATAAATTAAACTACTGAGACCTCATTCCGCCCATCTATTAGGCCCAGTGGGGGACCTAAGCATGCCGCACATGAACACAGGATCGTGCTCTCTCCACTTGTGTGATCTCACCTATCTCCTCCCTATATCCCTACTCCCTCCTGGACAATTCGGAAACTGACCATATAGTGCAACCCCAGTATCGCTGCTAGTAGCCTACCCCTCTACAACCTCGACACGGGAAAGTTAAATTTCAAATGTTCCGCTGTATAACAAATCCTCCCGTCGTCCTTCCTGCTAATAATCCCCTTAATAGTAGCCAGGGTCCTCCCGGCCTGGACCACTTCACTGTGAATAACGAGTACTGTTCCCACCGGGGCAGGTCGTAGGTAGGAGATATTCAAGTTCCTGGAAACACCACTGCCGCCCCATGTCCGAATCCGGCCATTAGCCCCCTATTCTCTCCGATTCCTAACGCTGGCACACTCACAGGTAATCCCAAAACCCCTCCCGTGCAACGGGCAGCAGCGCCGTGGTGGTGCAAACGTCGAATATCAGCGCGGCGCAGCCGCCATGAAGGTTCCCCATGAGGTTCGTGTGCGAGGCGGCTACTGTGTACTCGAACGTGCTTGTGCCGGCAGGCTCGGAAGCGGCGGAGACGAGGGTTAGCTCGTGTTGTCGGAGGTTGGCGTCGTAGATTTTGATTTGAGAGCTTGGGTCAATATTGTTGAAGAAGCAGTGTATTTTTTCTTCGGGTGTCAGGGTGTTTGAGAGCCAGGGGGGTTGGGAGGTCATTTCTGGTTGTAGGGCGGGGAATTGGAGAAGGGAATTAGGAGGGGAAGGGGGGAGGAGGAGGCGGGGTGGGGTGCGGTGGTGTGCCCGGACAAGTAAGATATTGAAGGCAGGAAGTGAGGAAAGTCTATCACTGCACCGTATGATACTCATGACGAAATTATGCCACGACCAACTAAAATTGATATGATAACAGGTGATTTTTTGTTACCCTACCGTACTCTAAAGGAATTCCCTCACCCCCGATTATGCTACCCCTGCCCACTACCCCCCACCCCGGGTTTCGATATGTGGTGGTACGGTGAAGGCGGCGGTATATCCCCAGGCTAAATCTAGTAAGGGTAATCTGGGGTTAGCCTCCGCTAAGAGGGCAGCAAGGGCTTGTTTAAGCGAATTGGGTCGGGGATACAGGAAATGTCCTCGAGTACAGTACACTAATACGCACCACTACACTACAGTATGATAGATTAAGATAAACTAGGATATGTCGAGATACACGCAGGAACCATATCCGCCACACAATCCACAGATGGTATAATACCATATAAATATCATACGAATAGCCGTAATTTGATGTGTACTAGTACAATCGCACAAGCACTGCGCAGCAACAATCCCCTAGTTTAACCGCCCTTCTCCCCTTCACAGCACCAACACCCCCGCTCCTAAGTATCAGCCCCGGAACCTTCATTCTCCCGAAACAGCTTCCCCCTGACCGCCTCCACCCCCAGCATCACGGCCTGCTCGAGCACCGTTTCCCCATAGCTGTTCACAAGCCCCAAGTCGGCCCCGGCATCCTCCAATAACCCGACCAGTTCACCCCTTCCTTCCTCGACCGCCCAGTGCGCCGCTGTGAATTCATCACCGGACCTCTCGTTCACGTCCGCTCCCGCCTCCAGCAGGAGAATAATGACATCAGTCCACCCCGCGGCCACAGCCTCGTGTAGCGGTGTCCAGCCGCAGTAGCTCCGGGCGTCGACCTTTGCCCCGGAAGCTAAGAGCATCTTAGCTATGCTCGCGTTGCCGTTGCGAGAGGCGTGGTGTAGCGCTGTCTTCACCGGCGGGAGGATGGGGGATTGTGATAGGATGTACTCTATTATCTCGGTGTGTGAATGCTTGCTAGCCCATTCTAGCGGCGAGAGGCCCAAGTGCGGCAGTAGCGTGTGTCTGAGGAGATGGGTGTGCAGGAGGTTGTAGAGATGTTTGCAGGTCTTGTGGAGGTTTGAGAGGGCGGAGGTAGGCAGCGTGGAGGAGATCTGAAGAACGAGCTCGTTCGGGAGGGCTTGGAAGGGCATTTGTATGGGATTATTTTTTCTTTCTTCTTCTTCTGTGCTATGGAATCACTATCGCTGTAGTGGGAGATTGCGTGAATCGCGGGGCGGGGCGATTGTTTTGGGCTGAGGGAAGTTCGATGGGAATCGCCGGTCCGGCAAAGAATCTAATAAGTAGGACGGTCAGTTGTATCTGTCAATATTGTACCGTACATTGGCATGTGGACGTGGTGACTTGTACAAATAAAGGCAGTGGTTTCTGCTCACTTAATGTGCCATGCATACACGATTCATACCCACCGCAGATGCTATGTAGGGTGCTGGGTGAGCGAGACATGGTGGGTGTGGAATGGGAATCATGTCTGCTCATAATGCCGGAGAGTTTTTAATCAGGACGGCCATCGCATGCCAGCAAAATATTGTCCTTTTGCTTGGATCTGGGAGGTATGCGATTGCGGCTCCCCCTAGAAACATTCCAACACCACTCGAGTACAAGTATGGGGAAAATACCGGTATGTCGGCAAATCTGGAGATTACGCAATATCAGGGTAAACGGGGTTCACCATTCTGACAGTGCTATTGCTGTAAACAGCTCCCTTGTTTTTTTACCGCATCATGGTAAGTTAATTGATTGAATACTTTGGTAGATAACTATGGGATAACTGGAATATCTGTAGATTTGTGGTTGCGATCTGGAAGTCCATGAGTACGGTGTCGAAAGAGGGAACACCTGCATTTCAGTATAGTGCTAGAAGTGATAAAGGTGAACCAAGCTTTCTTTCCACAACGGCGAAAGTTAATGGTCTTATGAGTTTTGGAAAGTGGAAAACCAGATAGCAATACTTGGTTTAATGTGTTGGAATATTGTCCCTGAGTTTCGATTTCATACCTACTATTGGTTTCCTATATGATCTTCATGAACTTTCCGTTATACCTTACTTGATGTCTGAAACTGTTATCACCCTATTGTCTCTGTAATGTTTCCTCTCTATCTCCTTGCAGTGAAAATTTCTCTCTTGTTTCTTTTCTGTTTTCTTGTTGTTTCAAAGGGACAAGACGTTAGTCCCCCTACAGGGGATGAAAATTTTCATCCACACAGGCACTGGACAAGATGTAGATCATCACGGGATAAAAGGGCTTTGTTATCTAGTTAGAAATGATATGCGAATTGTGACCTTTCAATTGTGTGCCTAAGTTAATCTCCTGCTATTTCTTTTTATCCATCCTTCCTTCGTCTATACATTTCTCTCTTCACATTACTGCACGATTTATTTTACTTTAGGGATTGAGCTAGGATTGATGCTGCAAAGCTGAAATCCTCGTGCACTGTTCTTGAGTAGAGAAAAGATAAATCCCAATGATGTCCAAAGACTTCAGCCACAATGCATATACCAATAAACGATTTCACTGCTCACAATTGATGGAAAAGAACTACTCACCTGGGAGAGAGAAGTATCAAGATATGCTTGATTGCTGAAAACTGTTGGGAGATTGTTATTGGTAATGAAGAAGCCCCCAATTCCCCTGTTCTTGCTGACAGTTCCTTATGAGCTGCTGAAACTGGATATGCCATTGCGTTAAAAGAGTTTAAGATTGAATTAGTAGACTTTAGAAAAAGAGAAGGAAAGGCTGCCTCTATCATTAGCTCTACCCTATCCTCTGGTGTTGAGTTTTATGTTAAAGACACTATTAATTCTAAAGAAATGTGGAACATTCATCAAAACAAGCTTACTTTAATAGACAATTGGGGCCTCCAATGTACGCTCAAGTGCAACTTCTACATAATAAGCTATGATAGTAAGGAAACGATCACAACAGATAAACGCCGTCTTTGGGTGTTTTAACAACAGCTCCAAGGAACTGATAATGAGATCTTGAACAATGAACTTCTAAACTGAACACTGACCTCGCTTCCTGCAAGGTAGGAGTAATGAATTATCATACTTGATGATAGAGGAGATCTTACACTTGACAACTTGGAGCGTGCACTTCAGAGTTATCAAGCAAAGATCGCTGATATCCTAATACAAGCTACAAAGGCTGTTACCAGTACTCGAAAGGTAGGTTACCAGTGAGGAAGAGGAAGAGGCTACCATGGGAATAGTAGAAGCTCTTGACCAATTGACTATGGAGGTTTTGAACTTTGTATGAGGTCTTTTGGTACTGTCTCAAGCCAGGACAATCACGGAATGACTGTAGTCTTAAGAAAACGGCAGAGGAGGCAAAGAAAGATCGGATATGACATCATACAGTATATTACTTCATCTCTCTCAAAAGATTTTCTTCTTTGATCCATGTTGTGTTAGGTGATGGTACAATAGTATATGCATATGGGGTGGGATCGATTCATCTAAGTCTCCAAATTCTTGTAAATCAAGTACTCTACGTTCCTTCTTTAGGGATGAAGCTACTCTCTGTTAGTGCAATAATACGACTTGGATACCAGGCTATCTTTAACTACTTAGGTTGTCAAGTCTGGAAAGAAGAAAATGAGATTCTCTAAGCTGCACTAGAGGGTAACCTACTTAAGATTAACCAAATACATCTAAATTTGTATAGGATAGCGGATGTGGAAACGAATAATGTCACAATGGTGGTAAAAACTTCACCTGCAAGTGGAATGGACTTGTAACTTTGGTATCAACGATTAGGGCACCTGAACACTCCTGATGTACGATGTTTGGAGAA
Source organism: Tuber melanosporum (assembly GCF_000151645.1). Lineage (NCBI taxonomy): Eukaryota > Fungi > Ascomycota > Pezizomycetes > Pezizales > Tuberaceae > Tuber > Tuber melanosporum. Next base: position 71,682 of record NW_003298818.1, on the reverse strand, counting down.
CCTTTCTATAGGACTTTGAATCAACAAATTCCAATGAGCCTCTTCCTTGTACTATCCTTGCATTGATAGCAAACAGCAACTATCATTTAACTGGAAGAATATTTCTTCACAGGTATTGAAGAAATTAGCCTTGGTCCATTCTGACTCCTGTGGACCTTTCCCTTCACCATCCATTGCAGGAGTAAAGTATTTCATTATTTATATTGCTGATTATTCATGTATATTCTGGTGTTATTTCTTAAAGCAGAAGGCTGCTTCAGAGGTATGAGATATATTTAAAACATTTAAAATGCAGGTTCAGAAGCACTCAGAGAAGTCAATCCTCCGCTTTCGCTGTAATAATGGCCGTGGTGAATATGATAATGTGTTGTTTCAGAACTTCCTAGCCTCCAAAGGAATATCCTACGAACCATTTGCTCCATACACATAGTATCAGAATGGAATCAGTGAGTGCACCATTTGCACAGTCATGGAACGGGCAGGGAGAATGCTACTTGAGTCACAACTAGGAGATTGTTTTTGGGCTCAGGGGGTTAGCATGTCTCTCTATGTCCATAATCATTGTTCTACACAAGCCCTTAACCGATGAACTGCATACAAGCCTTGGCAGAAAGCAAAACCCATCTTGCAAAATTTATAACCATGTGCTTGTAATGCTTATGTCCATGTTCCAGCACAATATCACAGAAAGCTGAATGCGAAGTCACCACTTAGCACACACCTGGGGTATGTTCATAACATGACGAAGCTGTGGCGGGTATGGGACAATGCCAGTAACTGAGCTGTTCAGGTTGGAAATGTGGTATTTGATGAGGGTAGCTTTATCAATGATATGTTTAGAGAAGATGGTAGTCTACCGAGTGAACCGACTAGTGGGAATACAATATCACTGTTGTGCAAGGATGGTCTTCCTGAAGTTGATGAGATTTCAGGTAGTATATGCACCAACATATTCGAGGATAGAGTTGGTGTGTCCGATGTGCCTAATCCTGGTACTCTCAACTACTCTGCACCCATGCCTATGGGAAGCAGGGTGGTAAGGCCCATCACTTTGAATAGCATAGCACCTGCGAAAGGCGAGCCCACTACCTCTCACAAAGTGGCTCATGATAGGCATCAATTACTAGCAACTCGAAAGTCCACAAGAGCTTGGAAGCCTTTCTTTTGGTTAATGTACAGTGTGACTTTTATGGCGAGTACAACTGTGCAATAGGAACCCATGTATTATCACGATGCTCTTGGAGGCTCAAGTCTCAAGTAGTGGGAGATGACAATCAGAGAAGAGCTTAAGTCTTACATTGATAACAGTACATGTGAGCTTGCGGAGCTCCACCCAGGAATGAATGATATCGCTTGCAAGTGGATTTTTAAGATAAAATAAAACGCAGATAATTCTACAAGATTTAAGGCTAGGCTTGTAATATGCCGATTCTGGCAAGTACCTGTTATTGATTTCCATGAAACCTTTGCCCAAGTAGTCAAGTTCGTCACCATTCATGTTCGGCTTGTACTTGCCACCTACTATAATTAGGAAATTGAGCAGATGGATGGTAAAACAGCATTCCTGCATCCACAAATGCAAGAAGAAGTCTTCATGGCAATTCTGGGGAAATATGCAGCGTATTCTGATACTCTGCATGCTGCAGGAGAATATCCAGTTGCTCGTTTATTGAAAGTGCTCTATGGTTTGAAGCAAGCACCATGAGTGTGGTATGAAAATATTAATAAGTCCTTCTCAGAAGCAGGCCTGTCAAAGTCAAGTGAAGATCATAGTTTATACTTCTCCGCTGATATGATAGTTATCCTTTATGTTGATAACCTACTTCTATTTGCTAAAGATATGTAATCTATAGAACCTGTGAAGGTGAAGCTTGCTACAGCTTACCAGCTGACTGACCTTGGACTAATTATACAGTTTCTTGGTCTACAGATCAGCCGAAATCATCAAACACATTCCATTGAACTCTGCCAGTCATTCTATATACAAACTGTTCTTACTCACTTCCCGATGTCCAATAGCAATGGAATATCAACTCCGATGGAATCCAATCTTCAATTTCCTTGAAGCCTTGATAATGCTGAAATACATGGCAGGCTAGTTTATCAATCCAAGATCAGAAGCATTATGTACATGATGCTTGGAACCAGGCCAGATCTTGCTTTCAAGATATCAACCTTAAGCAAAAAGAATGACCAACCCTTTCACTCTTATCATATTGCACTCCAACCAGTCTTCTGCTACATTCAAAAAACATGGAATACTGGAATTCGATATCAAAGTTCAAGTGGACTGCTTGGAATTTTTCTGAAATTGATCTGCTATACAGACTCGAACTGGGCAGGTAATAACAGTAATCGGATGTCCACTAGCAGATATGTGTTTATTCTATATAATGGGGCAATATCATGGAAGAAGAGAAAACAAGATGTTATTGTGATGTCCAGCACAGAAGTGGATTATGTTGCACTAACTGATGCAGCTAAGGAACCTGTCTGGTTAAGGCGATTGTGAATTGAATTAGAATCGCAAGTCGTGACAGGCTCTATACTCAATATTACAAGCAACCACCTTCATGGCACTGATGAGCAGTGGGAGTTGCTGACCAATCACTACATCATGAAGCAAAGTATTTCTAAACTCCTGTGGTCTTCACCAAAACCTCAAACAATGTATGCCAATAATCAGAGAGCTCTTAGGCTTTCAGATAAGCCTTAGTTCCATGCAAGTACAAAGCGTATTGACATACACTATCACTTTATTCATGAAGCTCAAGAAACGAAAGCGGTTACCGTAACCTATGTTCCTACTGTGGATATGACTGCTGACCACCTTACTAAAGCTCTTATAAAGGAGAACTACTTGCAATCTATGAGGAGCATGGGAATGGTAGACCTATTGTAGAATGGAGTCCGTGATTGTTTATTTATTATTTCTTTTCACACCCAACAGTCTTTTTCCCTAGCAAGCAATTTTTTCCTAAAAGGCTTCTTCCTTGCCTGGTTTTTAATGAGGTCGTGGTAATTTTTGTAGTTTGTCGTATTTCTTAGTTGACTTGCTTCAATCAATACCCCAGGGAAGTGGGAGTGTTGGAATATTGTCCCTGAGTTTCGATTTCATACCTACTATTGGTTTCCAATATGATCTTCATGAACTTTCCATTATACCTTACTTGATGTCTGAAACTGCTATCACCTTGTTGTTTCCATACTGTTTCCTCTCTATCTCCTTACAGTGAAAAATTCTCTCTTGTTTCTTTTCTGTTTTCTTGTTACTTCAAAAAGACAAGACTTCAGTCCTCATACAGGAGATGAAAATTTTCATCCACACAGGCACCAGACAAGATGTTGATCATCTTAGGATAAAAGGGCCTTGTTATCTACTTAGAAATGATATGTGAATTCTGACCTGTCAATTGTGTGCCTAAGTTAATCTCCTCCTATTTCTTTTTATCCATCGTTCCTCCTTCTATACTTTTCTCTCTTCACATTACCGAACCATATATTTTACTTCATAATGATTAATGCTTATGTGTCAATAGTGAAATCTAAGTGCTGATGGCTACTAGGCGAAAAAACAACTAAAGGATATACTATATCAGAATAATCAAATTATTGGATTCTACTTACAAATACTGTTACCTACATGTGTTTACAAGTCCTTTGCTCTTGCTGGTATTGTATATGAAGCATTATAATTGCTAGGTGCTCAAATTAGTACAACGGAGTAAATAGGTATCGTAGGTAGAAAGACTTAGTAGTTGGGAAAAACAAAGGTATTGAGCAGCAGATCAGTGGTATTGCTCTTTCAGTGAGCCTTTTAGGGAGAAGAGATGTATACGATAGCTAGCAACAGGTTAATATTAGAGACTATAGTAAAGTAGCATGGAAGTGTGAAGAGGTAATTATAAATAGTCCCTCATCTTAAATGGGAGGCAGTAAGAAGTCACCTTATCTGTGAACACTATCAGGGTAAAGAAAATGGGCACAAGCTGCCAAGGAAATGGAGAAGAAAATAGAAGAAGTAATAGAGAGTAGACAGAGTGGTAGGATCAAATGGGACATTGTAGTGAGGTAATACCTGGAGGAAATTATGAATAAGAGGTTGGTACAAGAGTATCAGTAAAAGAAATAGTCTGTATCAGATACATCACCATTGCACTCTCATGTAAGCAACATTACTCTGGTATCATAGGTGTCTGGGATACCTAGGTAGTCACTGCAATCTCTTTCCTCATTCAGGGGTTATGAAATTGTCTTACCAAATTACATTACATCTAGACATGGGGTCACATCTCTTTGATGTCAGGATAACCACGAGGAAGTTCTCCTTGTTACTTTCATGTCCGAATCCCCACAGCTTCAACTTTTCTCTTGCCTGTGTACTGACTCTGGTTATAATCACTGGTTCCCTCTATAGTGTATCTATATTAGGAATAAAATATCCAGCATCAGATGCAGTGCTCTTGTATACTAAAGTAAGCGAATGTCACTCCTGTGTCCCCTATGTCCTGTGTACCCCCTGATGTCAGTTGCATCATCCGCTAGTATCCAGGTGATATGAAATTGGCTTTGTACACTCTATGGCATCCTGATGTGATGTTGCATCTCTTGTGTGTTTGGCCTAAACTCAGATTATTCTCCTTGTTACTTCCTTATCCAATTGCCCACAGCTTCAGCTTGTCTCTGACTATATCCTCACCCTGGTTGCACTCACTGCTTCCTGCCAGAGAGCATTTAGCATTATCCCACTACACTCTGTCATATGCTGAAATGACATGACATTCAACCCATGTCCAGCCCTATCCTGGTTATCCTCCTCCCAGCTACTAACTGCATTGGATACCTACACCTTCACCCTATATCTTACCAGCATGCTTACCACTACTAGTTCCCTCCAGAATGTTTCCAGGGTGGCAATACAATTGTTCGATGTCATCCTCCTTTTATATCCAGTCATCTGACCTCTGAGTCAGCGCAACCCATTCTCCAACACATTGCATTAAGTCTCCCATTTTCAGACAGATTTCTCTCGCAGAGTACTTAGAAAGCCATACTTGTGTTAAATCCACAAGTTTAAATCTAGTTCTTTGGTGCCTCCTGATAATGACCTGTATTCTCATTTCCTAAGTTCATGATATCACTAGTATCAACGTTTATAATGTTGTCTAGGCGGTTTAATCAGT